>NW_024070189.1:1384585-1405177 GCF_014754425.2 Oryx dammah | reverse complement strand
TCAGGGTCAGTGGGCTCCCTTCTCAGGGTCTCTCAGGGTCAGTGGGCCCCCTGCCCTTCTTGGGGTCTCTCAGAGTTAGTTAGGGTCTTCGCCTTTTCACTCCCAAGGTCATACACAAGTTCTGAGAGATTCAGAACACAAGCTAAGAACCGAGTCTTCATCCGGACCTGAGCTTTCTGCCCGAATCTCTCCCTGCGCCTCTGGGATAAGCTGGATGGGCAGCATCAACGGTGGCCGCTGCAGGCGTCTGTTTGCCTTCCGTGCACCCTCCCTGGCCCTGTCTGTAACAGCATCTATTTTCGTCGGGACAGGCCCCAGGCGAGCCGCTCTTGATGCTTTTAGCTATGTTTCCAAGAGCCAGTTCTCCCTTCTGCCCCTCCTCCTGTGTCGTAGCACAGGCACACGTGAAATCCCCTGCAAGACGCTAAGTAGTTTTCTACTTGGAGCTATTACCCTTGTGACTCCATTGCCAAGCCTATTGGCCACTACTGTTCTGAGGCCAGTAACTGGGCAGTAGCCTTCTTTGTGTTCAGCTGATCCAGGTGATTTAAGCCCTTGCCAGTGGAGAGTAACCACATGTGCAGAAACCCTGGGCAGTCTCTTTCTTCCCTTCTACGCTTATACCGATTCAGAATCATGGCTGTGACGGCTGGAACTCCAGCATCCTTTTTGGGCCGTGATGATGAGGGCCACACCCCAGTAATCCACAAAGAGCCTGCCTTGGTGACCGTGGGATTGCCATTCCAGCCCAGGCCTAACGACGTCGGTGCTTTCTGGTTTCTGTGTGAGAAGTGGCTGTTTGCCAGCCCCTTCACGCCCAGCTGGCGCATCGCCTTTCATCACGTGCTGACTGCAGTGTGTCAGTGTGTGCCCGCATGCCGGCTGTCCTGCTCTCTAACTGGCGTCTGTGATAAGTCTGTGGCAGCTCCTAGCATCTCTAGGCACCTTCTCCTATTCCACATGTTCCCTCAGATGAACTTCAGTGGGAACCAGTGTTCCAGGAACCATGCCAGGCGACGGAAAGCAAAGATTAGTGATGTGTTAATAACATGTCATTTGTGTGAGACGTTCACTAGTCCACCCCCTTCTAAAGAAGGGCAGTTGAGTGACTTCAGGTGATTACTACAAGTCAGCCTTGCTCTTGGCATATGAAAAGAGTAGGCCTGGTCTCTGGCTTTGGGGAAAAATTCAGCCTACTAGGAAAGGAGGACAGAAGAGCATAAAATGATTAACGTTCACGAGCATCCAGGGAGAGCTAGATTTGTGCTTCTCTTCCTTTCAGGCTTATTGTTGAAAAATTAATAAGCTTCTGGAAGTCTACTGTTACAATAGAATCAGCAGTGACCTCATAAGGAGCCCAGCAACTTTCAAATTGGACTCCCTCTTCCCTTCACTGGCTGGGTGCAATCCAAGAGGAAAGTGTTAGTCACTCAACTGTGTCTGGTTCTTTGTGACCCCTTGGACTGTAGCCCACCAGGCTCCTCTGTCCATGGAGTTCTCCAAGGAAGAATGCTGGAGTGGGTTGCCATGCCCTCCTCCAGGGAATCTTCCCGACCCAGGGATCGAACCTGGGTCTCCCACATTGCAGGCAGATTCTTTGCCTTTTGAGTCACCAGGGAAAGATGACTATGGATAGCCAGACAGCTGCAAAACAGCTTTCCTTTTCTCTTTGCAATTGTTTTAATATTTACTTCAAATAAAGGTACTTTCAGTCCTTGAGTCCTATTAGAGGGTTCGGGTTCTAAAAACATGAGTGAAAGTAGAACAGGGGAAGATTATTTTTTCTGCTTTTTCTAATTTAAGGTTTTTGAGATTCTTTTTAAGGGCTAACATGTCCAGTAAAGCCAAGCATTCTTTTTTTTTAATTGAAGTATAGTTTATTTGTAATATTGTGTTAGTTTCAGGCGTGTACAGCAAAGTCACTGTTGTAGATGTATAATTTTTCAGATTCTTCTCCATTATATATTACATATAGTGCGTTATATATTATATACATTGTATAAGATATTGAACATGGTTCCCTATGCTGTGCAGTAGGTCCTTGTGTGCCTGCTTTGTACACAGCGATGGGCGTCTATTTCCCATACCCCTGATGTATTGCCCCCCCTTGCTCCTGTTCCCTTTGGTGATCACAGGTCTGTTTTCTACGCCTGTGAGTTTGTTTGTTTTGTGTAGAGTCATTTGCATTGCTGCTTTTGGATTTAACACGGGTGGGGCCATATTTGTCTCTCTCTGTCTGACTTCACTCATTGTGATACTGTGATACTCTCTCGGTCCGTCCTTGTTGCTGCAAATGGGCTCATTTCATTCTCCTTGTGGACAAGCAATGTTCCATTGTATGCGCACACCACACGTTCTCTCTTTTCATCAGTGGCTGCTGGGGTTTCTTCCGTGTCTGAAGCCTAGTATTACTGATGCCACGTATGGGCACTGGGTGCTGAGCCTAGGAGCGTCGCTGTGGCGCTGGCTGGTCCCTCTTCCTTGTCTTCTTCTGCTCTGGCTGCTGGTTTGATCAAGTCTGTGTGCTAGGGACTGCAGGCCTTCTCGCTTTACCTGAGTGAGCTCTTAATCCTCTCAGCCACTCTGTAAGGTAGCATAGCCACTGCTTTACAGATGAGGAAACTGAAGCTTGGAGACGTGAAGGAACCTCTTCTAGGTCCCTCCACCAGAAGTGTGGCCAGGGTTTGGTCCAAGCAGCATGACTCCAGATCTCTGCTTTTAACCACAACACAGGAGCTTATAAAATGATTCCAGCTCACACATGGAAGGATGGGAACCTTGTCAGATCCAAGACTTAGCGCCCCAGGGGCAGGCTGCCTTTCCACCTGCTTCCTCATGTCATACCGATATGGGAGGTTAAAATGTTGCAGAGAGAAAACTGGAAGACACGTTAATTTCAAGTTAGAGCTGAGATGAGAGGCCATCTGTGAGTCGACCTTGGCCAGGTCTGTGGTCCGTGTGGCAGGCTGTGCTCCATCACCAGTAGAGGTACCGGGCACTCCGTCCCTGACCGGCCTCTGCCCTCTGGATGCTTGCAGGCGATTCCCGTACCTCAGGGCTTCAGGGACCATTACTACAAGGAGGAGGGGAAGAGGGGCCCTGCCTCTTCTGATGCTTTCTCCTTTCCTGGGAGAGTGAGAAACAGTCTCTCTGCTGGGTCCCTGTCCTCAGCTCTCATGCCTTTGGGCCAGCTGAAAGAATGACCCTCTGACTGGAGGCCACACTAAGACACAGCTTTCACTGCCACGGACGACTGTCTGGGCTGGGGGACAGGCTGATTGTACTCACAAGTAAATCAAGAAAAGAGATGGCCTTTGTGTTTGCTCTTCTCTCTGCCAGGAATGTTCTCTTCTCAGTGTTCAGCTCTCAGTCCAAGTGTTACCTCCTCATCTGGGATTGCTCTGCGCAGCCACCCTAGATGTCTCCCTCTGATACCACCCCATCATGTTTAATTTCCTTCTATGAAATCACTAGTGATAATCATGAGTTGCAATGGTATATCACTAGCTATAATGATATATACTAGTTACACCACTGGTTATAATGCTATGACTAGTGGTATATAATGATATAGCTAATGAGTAACTAGTTATAGTCTCCTGAGAACAGGGGGTCTTTTGTTCAACAGTATATCCTCAGCTCTGGAGTCTGTGCCTGGCATACAGGAGGTGGTTAATAAATGTTGGTTAGATGGGTGAACGATTGAGTGCCATCCTTTTCTTTGGACGGCACCAGCGAAAGCAGCCTGTAAAATGCAGCTAGCGTTGACCAGACCTGCACGTAGCTTTGATGCACACCTGCTCTTGCCGCAAAATTCAGGGATGGGAGCGTCTCTCCTCCAGCCGATGAAAGCGCGTGTGGCATGGTGTAGCCAGCCTGCTTCCTACCGGGAGCCCTGGGAGGGGCTGTGGCTTTCCCCCACCCTTGCTCTCCCCATTCTGCTGGAGGAAAAACCACAGTCTCGTTTTGAGCTCGTTGCTCTGTTTTCAACAGCTGTCTTGTACTTTCTTCGTGTCAATAGTGTGTGCACACATGTGCATGCCCACGCGTGTGTGGAGACATCTAGCACACTCTCCATGCTAGAGGGTGTTTTTGTGTCTGCCCTCCTGACAGATCAATCCAGTAGGAGAATGCCTGTGATGTGAGCCAGATGCTGGTCTCAGTGGGCCAGGAACATTGCCAGGCAACTCCCTACTGGAACACGTCCTCACCAGACACCACCCAGGCCTGAGGGGAGGCCACCCTCAGACTTGAAAACAGGAAGGCAAAAATAAGATAACCTTTCTTTTGCAACACAGAGTGAAGCTCTTTGTATCAGCTACTGCCATTTTCCACCCGCCTCCATCTCTTGTGCTACCATGGGACCTAACCCATGAAGAAACACAGGCATTTTAGGCTCCCAGTCGATTAATCCTACAAATCATCCATTATTCACTGTAGACCTGCAGTGCTCAGCTTCAGTGCCAATGCTCTAGGGTACAGAGGACAAGGACTTCACTCTGAGAGTTCACATTCTGAGGAGCTATGAGGCCAGCTCCATCTAACACACGATATATCGATTAAGGCTAAGTTGGTTTTCAGTGCAGTATTGTATTGTTACCACATTGCTTCAGGTTTGTGAATCTTGTGTCCAAAAAGCAACTGTAAATACAGGGATACTTCGAAGTCCAGATTTTTGACTGCAGTTTGCACAGTTCTGGATACAAAGTAGACCCTCCTGGGAAAAGCGGCAGTTTGAGTGTTGTTGTTCGGCCGCTCAGTTGGGGCCAGCTCTTTGAGACCCCATGGGCTGCAACACACCAGGCTTCTCTGTCCTTCACCATCTCCCAGAGTTTGCTGGAATGGGTTTCTGGGCCCTTCTCCAGGGGATCTCCCCCACCCAGGGATCAAACCCAGGTCTCCTGCACTGAAGGCAGAGTCTTTACTGTCTGAGCCACGAGGGAAGCCCCTTGAACGCTATGGAACCCTATAGATGTTGATCTAGGCTGCTCTTTTTATTAATTGAAAGGAATGGTAGATGGGGCAGAATTTCTGTTCTAATCTCAGGGCACATTTCAAGAAAAGGGTCATGCGAGCCACCCCGAGAAGCACCCTTGACTTGCTGAAGGAGGTTGACCCAGAAAGCTCAAGGGTCCCCAGAAAAGATGGCAGCTATGAAGGTGTCCAGGTTATGTTTGGGAGGCCAAACCGGGCTTGGACTCCCCGTCCTGGGCTCCCTGATTAGTTACACTGTTGCCAAGCTCTCGGGAGCGCTCCCTCTGCTGGAGGCCTGGGGGTCCCTGCCTGGGCGTCTCTGCCTGGGCCCGCGGGAGCCCTCCCTCTGCCTGGGCCCGCCGCCATTGTCTGCCTGCTTTTGTGGTTGGTCTGCCTGCTCTTTTAGTGAGCTGAAGTTTGCCCTTCTTTTGTTCAGTCCCTTTTTCTGACCAGCTGCCCTGAACCTCATTCACATGCCGTGTGCGTGTTTTTGAAACCTGGCCATTTAATTCACAGAAGAGCCTTGGGAAACTTCTAGGCTTCAGGTTGTGCAGGGGTCACATTGCTTTGAGTTTCAGCTTCCAATTGATGTTTAAAAAAAGACTAAACAGCAGGACTTCAGCTGCACCTTCTCAGTTTCAGCAGGTGTGTTCGCAGCAGCCGGCAAGGAGAGGAGGCAGACAGACTGGAGTCGCATCAGGGCATTTCAAATGGGCTTACGGTACTTGCACTTTGGTATTTCATAGGTGGTTATTACTGTTCATCACAATAAACTGAAAATGTAAGAAGAGAGAAATCAAAAAGCCTTAGTGAAAGGGATGGATCTTATGTTCCTGAGGCCTCAAGCTGAGAGCTAGAGAATTCAAGATTCCAACAGCCTCCGCTTCAGACTGTCCTACCTACCGAGGCTTTTGTAAGATCCCTTACTTTCTGCAGACCTCTACACCCTTACCTGTCTGAAAGAAGGAAAGAACCCAACCTGGTTTCCTAGAGCCTTACACCTGTAAGAGAATGACTCAGCGCACAGATATTCCAGAAATTCTCACTGTTTTGAATCTAGTAAGAGGAAAGCAACATCGCAAGAGCCCTCACCCCCATTTTTTTCAGAACACTGATGCACCCCAGCCACCCAGAAAGAGTCACTGTTTTATTTTGAAAATGTCTCCTGGAAATTAGATTTTTTTTTTTTTAAAGTCAAACCTTATTTCCCGCTACCTCCTGTTGTGCATTGGAGCATATACTGGCTAAAAGCTGAAAGAAGTGGATGAAAGGAGCTTCCCTGAGTTATCCTTCCAGCCAGAGTCTCACTGGTGTGTACCCTGGGAGATCCTGTTCTGTTCCTTGGGATCTTCTGCTCCAAATTCTCAACCATAATTTGGCCCCTGAGTACAGAGTTGTCCCTGAAGGATTATTCCACTGTAACGAAAGATGTCATGTATGTGAGGGAATATAAAAAGTTTTAGAGGAGAAGGGTTTTCCCTTTAAAATACATGAAGCTAGCAAGCATGGCATGCGTGTTTGCAATCAAACCTTGTTCTTCACCATTTTGGGTCTCTCTTGGTTCATGATAAGAGATGTCCTTTCAGTAGCATAGTCTATACTCCATAACAAAGCCAAGCCATGTCAAGTTGAAAGCACTTTAAGCTCTTCCTTCATCTAAAACTTCATCTCAACACAGAAATTTTATTTTCCCTGAAGCTTTTCAAATCGACGTATTTTGCAGGGCCAAAAACAAACAAACAAAACAACCTTTGCACGCGCTAAGTTCTTTGGACTTCCCTATTTGTGTCCCTAACTGGCACATTGGCATTTCCTTTCTCAGTCATAGTCTAGCCTTACTGCATTCCTTGCCGTTTGTCTCCTCAAGTAGCCCAGTGTCATCAGCCCCTTCTCTGACATCCAGAGTTTTTGCCTCATGCTGAATATAAATTACCACGTTCTAGCGCAATGGAGAAGGCGATGGCACCCCACTCCAGTACTCTTGCCTGGAAAATCCCATGGATGGAGAGTCTGTTGGGCAGCAGTCCATGGGGTCATGAAGAGTCGGACACGACTAAGCGACTTTACTTTCACTTTTCACTTTCCTGCATTGGAGAAGGCAATGGCAACCCACTCCAGTGTTCTTGCTTGGAGAATCCCAGGGACGGGGGAGCCTGGTGGGCTGCCGTCTATGGGGTCGCACAAAGTCGGACACGACTGAAGTGACTTAGCAGCAGCAGCAGCAGTGCTATGGAAAACCAGAGTTTCAGATTTTATCTGGTTTGCTCACAGTATTAAACTTCAAGAACATACTTTCAGTAGCTGAGGTCCAAAATATGGTCAGATCTAAATTTGGTAAATTTACTGGCTATTAAATTCTTCATTCTGTTTTATATTTTGTAGTTTATGCATCTTATCTTGGTTATCCTTATTACTCATTTTTTTCCTTCATGCTGTAAGCATGTGTCCTTGCTTAGCCTGATTACAGTGTGTTATCCTACAAATGCCTGCTTTTTTATTGACAACTTTCATTTTCTCTGGTTTGTTTGTATCACAGGGTCAAAGTCTGATATCATTCAGATTCTCCCTGTCATGAGACTGATGCCAATTCAGTCACCTCAAGCAGGTGAGACACTCTTTAACAGCATCTCCAGGGAAGGGCAGTGTGCCCCAGCCTTTGTAACTTATGTCAAAGTACCAAAAACAATTTTTGTTTGACAAATATCTTCAAGTATGATTTAACTTATATGCAGAGTACATCATGAGAAACACTGGGCTGGAAGAAGCACAGGCTGGAATCAAGATTGCCAGGAGAAATATCAATAACCTCGGATATGCAGACGACACCACCCTTATGGCAGAAAGTGAAGAGGAACTAAAGAGCCTCTTGATGGAAGTGAAAGAGGAGAGTGAAAAAGTTGGCTTAAAGCTCAACATTCAGAAAACGAAGATCATGGCATCTGGTCCCATCACTTCATGGGAAATAGATGGGGAAACAGTGGAAACAGTGTCAGACTTTATTTTGGGGGGCTCCAAAATCACTGCAGATGGTGATTGCAGCCATGAAATGAAAAGACGCTTACTCCTTGGAAGAAGAGTTATGGCCAACCTAGATAGCATATTGAAAAGCAGAGACATTACTTTGCCAACTAAGGTCCGTCTAGTCAAGGCTATGGTTTTTCCTGTGGTCATGTATGGATGTGAGAGTTGGACTGTGAAGAAGGCTGAGCGCCGAAGAATTGATGCTTTTGAACTGTGGAGTTGGAGAAGACTCTTGAGAGTCCCTTGGACTGCAAGGAGATCCAACCAGTCGATTCTGAAGATCAACCCTGGGATTTCTTTGGAAGGAATGATGCTAAAGCTGAAACTCCAGTACTTTGGCCACCTCATGTGAAGAGTTGACTCATTGGAAAAGACTCTGATGTTGGGAGGGATTGGGGGCAGGAGGAGAAGGGGATGACAGAGGATGAGATGGCTGGATGGCATCACTGACTCGATGGACGTGAGTCTGAGTGAACTCCAGGAGATGGTGATAGACAGGGAGGCCTGGCGTGCTGTGATTCATGGGGTTGCAAAGAGTCGGACACAACTGAATGACTGAACTGAACTGAACTGAACTGAACCGAGTCCTGCAACTCTGCTCTAGTATGATTCATTTCCTTTGATGTTTAAGACATTTCCTTAAGATATGTAAGACAGTTTCTCTAAGGAGTATCCTGGTTTTTTTGTTTGTTTGTTTTTGGTCTTTAAATAATAACCCCACTGATTTTTCCTTAGAGTTCTTGCTATCTGTAAACTCAAGTGACAGAAAACCCAGTTGAAACCTACTAAGAGATCTACTATATAATTTCACTAGATGAGCAGAAGTTGGGTGGCTTTGTGTGTCCTCTCAGCACAAGCCAACCAGCCTCCCCAGGCTGGCTCCTCCTCTGTGCCACTGGCCTGCCCTCCTGCTGGCACCACTCTTCAGGTTCTCTCTCCACTCCCATAATATCCTACATCAGTTTGCACTCTATTCTCAGCCTGCAGTCCAGGGGGAAACAATCTCAGTGAAACAAATTTAGATTTTTACAAGCATCACTAAGCATAGAAGTGTGAGGGAGCATGGGTGACAGGGTGCATCCTTTAGCCTCGATGGTGGGGTAAGGACTTTTGGAAGGTGTTGTTTGAAGTCAGGCTTGAATGAGAAAACAGCCCTGAAAACATCCCGAGAATGATTGTTTGAAGCAGAATCAAGAGCACTTGCAAATGTCCTGAGACAGGGGAGTTGGGATATTCTTGGGGCATACGGAAGGCTGGAGGGGCTGGAACTGCAGAGGAGGGGTTGGCAGCGTTAGGGGAGAGGCCCGGTTGTGTGCTGTGGATCCCTGCAGAACATCCTGGAAAGGGGCTGTGGTTTTTATTTCATGGTGAATTAAAGCCGCAGGAGTGAGTGTAGCCAGGGAGGAAGCGACGTGAATGTGGCTGCGCTAGGAAGACGGACTGTGGTAGCCGCGTTAGCTGGTCCTCCCGGCCCCCCGTGCCCCCCAAAGAAGGGACTAGGGCGAGAAGGCCCTTGTAGTGGGTGATGGAAGGTGATCGCCATGTGAGGGGGAGCCAAGGAGCCTGAGAAAGAGGCCAGAGTGAAAGAAACAGCCGCCCGGAAACCAGCCCCGGTCCCAGGAGCAGCCTCCTCGACTCTCGCCATCTCTGATGGGGTTCCTTGCCTTTCTCTGACTGCCTGTGACGGGGGCACATAGTGACGCTCCAGGCAGCAGCCAGAACGTCTCCAGAGCGTGGGCGAGGCGGCTCAGAGGGGGCTGAGGCACGGTTACCAACAGAGATGAGCAGATTGTAGATGCTGTGAACAGCTGACCGTCTTCAGAGTTTCTTCCTTAAAATCCATAGAGGTTTGCATCCAAATGACAGCACCTGGGCCTTACATATTAGGACTTCTTTGTATGATTCTCCTATGATATTGAGTGACGGGCTTTTGATTTTTATTGTATTTAAATAACACGCCTGTAAAAGCACAGATGCAGAGCACTGATGGTAGAAAAATGTTGAAAGTGGGAACTCTGATAGCAAGCACCCTTCAGGACATGATTAGATGGCATTATTATTGTAATTTTTGCCGACCAATGTATTATAGAACAGGACATTTATTTAGCATTTTATGCACCTATGAAAGGAGGGTTATATTTTGAAAGCAGGACTTTAAATATTTCATATTTCTCCATTAATTTGGATCTGAATATATCATAAAATAATCTTTGAACCCATTTCAATTTCAGATTACTTTCAAGGAACCTACCTCTTATTCTTGAAAAAAAAAACAAGAGTGAGCTTGGTGGACACAGGAGATGTTTTGATGCTGGAGGGCCTGACACCACAGGTGAAGAAAAAGAAGTGTGTGTGTGTGTGTGTGTTTGGGGATCACTAACAAGGGGGAGCCTGGCGGGCTGCCGTCTATGGGGTCGCACAGAGTCGGACACGACTGAAGCGACTTAGCAGCAGCAGCAGCAGCAACAGAGTGAGGCTTGGGAGAGGTATGTCTGTCTTTCTCTGAAGCAGAGGGTCAGGAAGCACAGAGAAAGAACTCAAGCCAGGAAGCATTTTAAAGGATCCTACTAAAAGATAAAAAAGGAGACCCTGGACTGTGAAACAGTATTGTTCAAGGCATGTGGAAGCATTCCAGTCAAAGGAGAAAAGAAACAAGCAATAAGGATATCCTGGGCAGACAGGAATAATATTGCACACATCACTCAAAGGTCAGATGGCTGAGCTGCATCCACTTGGAGTGGCGAGAGAGGAAGGAGGAGAAATTATCTGAATTTGAGTCGGTGTCCGTAGGCTGTCCTGCAGGGACAGCTGTCCTCTGGAGGACTGGTCAGTGTTTTTTGTGGAAGCCTGATTTTCTAAAATTAATTTCTTTATTCTGGCCTTATTTGGTACTTCTTTGAGTTGTCACTATTCAAGTATAAGAAATGTACATGCTGCTATTGAAGGACATGCTTTCCTTCCCAGGATATCTAAGATTTCTCACTCCCTCATTCATCAAGAATTTCCCTAGGCTTAGAAGCTGTTTCTCCTAAAAAAAAAAAAAAAAAAAGGCTGTCAAACCTCAGGTGGGTTTGACAATATAATTTGTTTTCCAATATAATTCTCACTCTATGGGGCCTGTTTGGAAAGATCCATTTCTCTGGCCCCTGATCTTCAATAGTCTCCAGCCTGAAGCCTGCGCTTAAGGTGTGCTAGAAAAGCAATGAATAGAGACACAAAACACAGCTGAGATTCTGATGCAGAAACAAAACAGAGCAAACAAAAGGAAACTCTGCACTGATTTTGTGTTTGTCGAGCTTAAAAAAAATAACTAGTTGCTGTGACAGGTAAGTCTGAGTCAAGCAAGGGGAGCTTCTGTTCTACAGGAGGTATTATTTAGGAGCCAGGTTCCTGCTTCTTGTGCCTCTGTGTCTTGGGACCGCTGAGTCCTCTCCATTAAGCTGACAGATGGGAAGAGAGCTGATGTGTTATGGAGGAGAGACGGGTGGGGAGGGCCATCAGTTACACCCAAAAGTGATCACATCCCTCCCACTTGTGCCCTGCTGGCAGAACTCGGCGCACACGACCCCGTCCAGAGGCAAGAGGATTGTGGAACGGCTGTTCCCAGGAGGGGCCTCAGCCAGCTGCCACGGGGCTCGGCTGCTCAGGCCACTGCCAGCCCCCAGACCATCCTCCAGCAGGGCTGTGGGGAGGACTAGTTCCACATCGGAAGAGACAATTGCCAAATTTTCAGGAATTTTGAAAACTGGTTCTTAAACACAGCCATTATTAAAAACTAAATTATACCAGCCTAGTATTTTAAAATGTTTAAACCTGCTATTTAAATGTTAATTACTACTTTAAAAGTAAATACTGACAACTCACCAGTTTTAAAATTATGGTATTACCATTTTTTTTTCTGAACTATATTCTTGAGGTTAGTAATCTCTTTTCATTATACGGGACTGGAATGCAAAAGTAGAAAGTCAAGAAATACCTGGAGTAACAGACAAAACTGGCCTTGGAGTACAGAATGAAGCAGGGCAAAGGGTAATTCAGTTTTGCCAAGAGAACGCACTGGTCATAGCAAACACTGTCTTCCAACAACACAAGAGAAGACTCTACACATGGACATCACCAGATGGTCAGCACTGAAATCAGATTGAATATATTCTTTGCAGCCAAGATGGAGAAGCTCTATAGAGTCAGCAAAAACAAGACCGGGAGCTGACTAAGGCTCAGATCATGAACTCCTTATTGCCAAATTCAGACTTCAATTGAAGAAAGTAGGGGAAACCAGTAGACCATCCAGGTATGACCTAAATAAAATCCCTTACAATTATACACTAGAAATAGATTCAAGGGATTAGATCTGATGTACAGAGTGCCTGAAGAACTATGGATGGAGGTTCGTGACATTGTACAGAAGGCAGTGATCAAGGCCATCACCAAGCAAAAGAAATGCAAAAAGGCGAAGTGGTCGTCTGAAGAGGCCTTACAAATAGCTGTGAAAAGAAGAGAAGTGAAAGACAAAAGGAGAAAAGGAAAGATATACCCATCTTAATGCAGAGTTTCAAAGAATAGCAAGGAGAGATAAGAAAGCCTTCCTCCGTGATCAATGCAAAGAGATAGAGGAAAACAACAGAATGGGAAAGACTTCAAGAAAATTAGATACCAAGGGAACATCTCATGCAAAGATGGGCTCGATAAAGGACAGAAATGGTCTGGACCTAACAGAAGCAGAAGATATTAAGAAGAGGTGGCAAGAATACACAGAAGAACTATACAAAAAAGAGCTTCATGACCCAGATAAACACAATGGTGTGATCACTCACCTAGAGCCATATATCCTGGAATGGGAAGTCAAGTGGGCCTTAGAAAGCATCACTATGAACAAAGTTAGTGGATGTGATGGAATTCCAGTTGAGCTATTTCAAATCCTGAAAGATGATGCTGTGAAAGTGCTGCACTCAATATGCCAGCAAATTTGGAAAACTCAGCGTGGCCACAGGACTGGAAAAGGTCAGTTTTCATTCCAATCCCAAAGAAAGGCAACGCAAAAGAATGCTCAAACTACCGCACAATTGTGCTCATCTCACACGCTAGCAAGTTCAGTTCAGTCGCTCAGTCGTGTCCGACTCTTTGCAACCCCATGAAGCTCAGCACTCCAGGCCTCCCTGTCCATCACCAACAATTGGAGTTTACCCAAACTCACATCCATCGAGTCAGTGATGCCATCCAACTATCTCATTCTCTGTCGTCCCCTTCTCCTCCTGCCCCTAATCCTTCCTAGCATTAGGGTCTTTTCCAGGGAGTCAATTATTTACATCAGGTGGCCAAAGTATTGGAGTTTCAGCTTCAGCATTAGTCCTTTCAATGAACACCCAGGACTGATCTCCTATAGGATGGACTGGTTGGATCTCCTTGCAGTCCAAGGGACTCTCAAGAGTCTTCTCCAACACCACTGTTCCAAAGCTTCAATTCTTTGGCGCTCAACTTTCTTTATGGTCCAACTCTCACATCCATACATGACCACTGGAAAAACCATAGCCTTGACTAGACAGCCCTTTGTGGGCAAAGTAATGTCTCTGCTTTTTAATATGCTGTCTAGGTTGGTCATAACTTTCCTTCTGAGGAGTAAGCGTCTTTTAATATCATGGCTGCACTCACCATCTGCAGTGATTTTGGAGCCCCCCAAAAATAAAGTCTGCCACTGTTTCTACTGTTTCCCCATCTGTTTCCCATGAAGTGATGGGACTGGATGCCATAATCTTAGTTTTCTGAATGTTGAGCTTTAAGCCAACTTTTTCACTCTCCTCTTTCACTTCCATCAAGAGGCTTTTGAGTTCCTCTTCACTTTCTGCCATAACGGTGGTGTCATCTGCATATCTGAGGTTATTGATCTTTCTCCTGGCAATCTTGATTCCAGCTTATGCTTCTTCCAGCCTAGTGTTTCTCATGATGTACTCATCATATAAGTTAAATAAGCAAGGTGACAATATACAGCTTTGACGTGCTCCTTTCCCTATTTGGAACCAGTCTGTTGTTCCATGTCCAGTCCTAACTGTTGCTTCCTGACCTGCATATAGGTTTCTCAAGAGGCAGGTCAGGTGGTCTACTATTCTCTTTCAGAATTTTCCACAGTTTATTGTGATCCACACAGTCAAAGGCTTTGACATAGTCAATAAAGCAGAAATAGATGTTTTTCTGGAACTCTCTTGCTTTTTCCTGGAGAAGGAAATGGCAACCCACTCCAGTGTTCTTGCCTGGAGAATCCCAGGGACAGGGGAGCCTGGTGGGCTGCTGTCTATGGGGTCGCACAGAGTCAGACACGACTGAAGTGACTTAGCTTGCTTTTTCCATGATCCAGTGGATGTTGGCAATTTGATCTCTGGTTCCTCTGCCTTCTCTAAAACCGGCTTGAACATCTGGAAGTTCATAGTTCACATATTGCTGAAGCCTGGCTTGGAGAATTTTGAGCATTACTTTGCTAGCGTGTGAGATGAATGCAATTGTGTGGTAGTTTGAGCATTCTTTGGCATTGCCTTTCTTTAGAATTGGAATGAAAACGAACCTTTTCCAGTCCTGTGGTCACTGCTGAGTTTTCCAAATTTGCTGGCATATTGAGTGCAGCACTTTCACAGCATCATCTTTCAGGATTTGAAATAGCTCAACTGGAATTCCATCACCTCCATTAGCTTTGTTCGTAGTGATGCTTCCTAAGGCCTACTTGACTTCACATTCCAGGATATATGGCTCCAGGTGAGTGATCACATCATCTTGATTATCTGGGTCATGAAGCTCTTTTTTGTATAGTTCTTCTGTGTATTCTTGCCACCTCTTCTTAATATCTTCTGCTTCTGTTAGGTCCATACCATTTCTGTCCTTTATTGAGCCCATCTTTGCAAGAAAGTAGGGAAAACCACTAGACCATTCAGGTATGATCTAAATCAAATGATTATACAGTAGAAGTGAGAAATAGATTTAAGGGACTAGATCTGATAGATAGAGTGCCCGATGAACTATGGACTGAGGTTCATGACATTGTACAGAGACAGGGATCAAGGCCATCCCCATGGAAAAGAAATGCAAAAAAGCAAAATGGCTGTCTGAGGAGGACTTACAAACAGCTGTGAAAAGAGGAGAAGCGAAAAGCAAAGATATAAGCATCTGAATGCAGAGTTCCAAAGAATAGCAAGGAGAGATAAGAAAGCCTTCCTTAGCGATCAATGCAAAGACATAGAGGAAAACAACAGAATGGGAAAGACTAGAGATCTGTTCAAGAAAATTAGAGGTACGATGGGAACACGCTAACAAAATAATGCTCAAAATTCTCCCAGCCAGGCTTCAACAGTACGTGAACCATGAAATTCCAGATGTTCAAACTGGATTTAGAAAAGGCAGAGGAACCAGAGATCAAATTACCAACATCTGTTGGATCATCAAAAAAGCAAGAGAGTTCCAGAAAAACATCTATTTCTGCTTTATTGACTAAGCAAAGCCTTTGACTGTTTGGATCACAGCAAACTGTGGAAAATTCATAAAGAGATGGGAATATCAGACCACCTTACCTACTTTCTGAGAAATCTGTATGCAAGTCAGGAAGCAGCAGTTAGAACTGGACATGGAACAACAGACTGGTTACAAATCAGGAAAGGAGTACATCCAGGCTGTATATTGTCACTCTGCTTATTTAACTTATATGCAGAGTACATCATGAGAAACGCTGGAGTGGATGAAGCACAAGCTGGAATCAAGATGGCCAGGAGAAATATCAATAACCTCAGATATGCAGATGACCCCACCCTTATGGCAGAAAGCCAAGAAAAGCTAGAGAGACTCTTGATGAAAGTCAAAGACAAGAATGAAGAAGCTGGATTAAAGCTCAACATTCAGAAAACGAAGATCATGGCATCCAGTCCCATCACTTCATGGAAAATAAATGGGGAAACAGTGGAAACAGTGATAGACTTCATTTTCTTGGGCCCCCAAATCACTGCAGATGGTGACTGTAGCCATGAAATTAAAAGACACTTACTCCTTGGAAGGAAAGTTATGACCAACCCAGATGACGGAGGAGATCTGTGAACTCGAGGGCCCTTTGCTGCAGTTGCACAGGTGCCTGGGAACAGTGAAAGCCATGGTGAAGGGCTCTGGTCCCTGCTGCTGCCTAAAGCGGGCAGGTGAGCCGGCAGAGGACAGAACAGGGGTCTGAAAGCCTCCTTCTGAGCTTGATGGCTGCCACGACAGTCCAGCGCCGTGTCCCATGCCGACTCTTCTGTGGCGATGCCCACGTGAACCACGAGACGGAGGGAGACCTGGGGAGAGAGCTCCAGCTTAGGGAAAACGCCAGTGTTATTCTTTTTAAAATGAAACAAAGAGGAATATTTTTAATGATAAAAGGTACAATTGACAAAGAAGATAAACGTCATAAACCATTAGACATACAACAACAAAGAAACAAAGATACATAAAGCACAAATCAGAAGAAATATAAGGGAAAAGAAAAAATATATACTCATAGTGAGACACACTGACATTTCTCTGAGAATATTTCATCAAGTGCAGAAAAAATAAGAGTAGGAGCATCTTGAATGATGTGTTTAACCATTTAAATATAATAGATTTCTATTTATATTAATTTGTACTAATCTTAGATTCTACACAAATATATTTACAATTTTATATTTCATACTTCATATATTTCATATATTTAGATGTCCAAATACCAGCTTTATATTTGAGTTTAATCCTTACTATTTAGGGGCTTAATAATGGGCTATATAGGGCTATATAGGCCTTTCAGAAGGTCTAAGTAACTTGGGAACAACTTCAGCAAGACACATTTTAGAATTTAATAAATGGAAGCCAAGACAAGGAAAACGAGTTAGAGGTTTTAATGAGCCAGAAGTATAAATGGAAACGACAGCTAGGATCCTTGGCTCTGAGTCTACCTCCCTCCTCTAAACCAAGTTGAGGAAACAGAAAATTCATTCATCTCACTATGCCTTATTTCATAGACCATTGAGAGGTTCAGAATTCTTTAAATGGCTCCTTTTTCTCCTCAGAGGAAGGCTTGTTGCAACCTATTTCCTTCCAGGCAGGACTCAGAGTTGCAGATAGCATCATTTCTCCTCAGGGGCCATGATTGAGTTGGACCTTAAATATGAGTATTCAGTGGAGACCAAGCGGCTTCCCAGGTGACTCAGTGGTGAAGAGTCTGCCTGTCATTGTGGCAGACGCAGGAGACGGCTGCTTGATCCCTGGGTGGGGAAGATCCCTAGGAGGAGGAAAATGGCAACCCACTCCAGGATTTCACCTGGAAAATTCCATGAACAGAGGAGCCTGGCAGGCTATAGTCCACAGAGTTGCAAAGAGGCAGACGTGACTGAGCATGCATGCACTCAGTGGGGACCACACCCTTCGAGTCAGGTTAAATGTGATACAGTTCCATAAACAGCCTCTTCACACCAGAGCAGCATTATCAAATACAGGTTTCCTTGGCTTTCGAGGATCCAGGGTGACCTCAGAATCTTGACTCTTTGTGTTTCTTTCGAGTGCAAACCTGAGCTTGCCTCTCGTGTCGTTTTCCTGCCTAATGGGTGTGTGTTTCTCGAGAGACTGATGTCTAGTTATTTCTCACCCAGAGCCACACTTTAACGTGTCCTCTGCAGCATGCAATGACCAGGGTTTTACAGTGTCACTAAATTAGGTAGGCGTGGGGACCACCGCAGCAGTGGAGGGATGGAGTCTTTTCATTTTTCTATTAAAGGGCCCTCTTTGGGAAAGGAAATGGGTGGCTTTTCATGTTTACTGGAGCTGTGGTCCTATGAAGGAGGGAAGAAGGTTCTCCACTTGCATTACGCTATTATGGGATCGCAAATAACATACTGCACAATGGTGATTACAGCTCATTGAGTCTTTTGAGAACTCAGCCACCAGTGCTTGGTCTCTCTAAAGACGTTGGATTGCATCTATGGAGAGAGCAAGAGAAATTACTGGGTTCAGAATGGGTGGAAAGTCACAACGGCAGGAAGACAACCCCTCCCTTTTTTCTTAGTGCTTTGGGTGAGAACTCCAACACCATTCTTAAGTTATTCCTAGTGCCAGCGGGATGACTGAAACAGACTTCCAGTTCTCGGGATTGCTGAGCTCCAACAGGTTAATGAACACCTAGACTAATAGCTCTGTTGAGAATTCAATTTAGAATTTTATGTAAGGTGATATCCACTTCCATGGGAATGCACATTTTTTATCTATGCACAGGATTTAGCTCTTGGTTTAAGTCATCAGTTGGGTAATTTCTTCTGAAATTTCTTGCCAAAACAGAAACAGCAGCAAAATCCACACCAGCCTGGTGGTGATAGTCATTACCACCTTCACTTTCCTTTCAGTTCAGAATAGCTTTATTCTTCAGAGCAAACATAAACGGTTTGGGTCTGTGCACAGGAGTATCGTAAATGCTCAGAGACATGCTGCCCTGCGTTAACGAATGCATCACGTTAAAGTCTGCTAGGCGCCTCCTGGCGATAGAAATGCTGCTGGATGTCATCACGCGTGGCTTTAGCTTTGGTGACCTTTAGCGGCCAGCTAACATGGAGGATGAGAGACAGACACGTCTTACTGAGCGGAGAGTGCGCAGAGTGAGACAGGCTGCAAAAGGCGATTGCTCCCGTCACATAAATCACTGTGCCTCAGCAAGGTTGGAAGAATCTTAGTGATTCATGGGCACAGACTTTAATCTACTGTTTTTCCTCGGTGCCACTGAGGGGCGGTAGGAAGAGGAAGCCTTATTACAAGGAGCACTGTTCTTCTATTGGAAGAAAGAAAGGATGTGAGAGGGCTCAGGGCTGGCTATCAGCGCGCACTTGATCACAAGATCACGGGGACTAACTATTGTAAAGTCTTTGTGCGTAACTGTCTGAGCAGTCTTAGAGCGCCATCCATTTCCCTTTGAACCGCATGTACACACTGAGGCTGGTGTTTTGAATGGTTATGTGTCCTGTTATGTCAGGATAAACCAAAGAAAATCATTTTCATGGGTATATTGTTTCACGAGAACCCATTTTCGGGAAGCATCTCTTGATGTCGTGTATGTGAGAGACGAAGTGGGTGGAGGCGGATCGTGTACCCTCCTTTCTGTTTTGGAGTTCTTCACGATTCCGAGGGGAGAAGTTTCAGAATTTGACAATTGTGTAGCAAAGCACCACCTCTTCGGACTCTGCTCTCACCCTTGTTTGCAACGAGGCATCTGGACTGTGGTTTTATTTCTGACAGTGCTGTCTGCTCCCAGTCCCCAGCACTGCGGCTGGTACCTTCTTATTCATCTTATTACTCCTGGGTATCTTTGGGGTGCAACATAAGTCATCTCTGGCAGGAAGCAAACCCAAGGCAGACACTTCAACATCTCTTCTCCTTCTACACTCAAGACAGTAGCGTCAGACATCTGGAGCCGCGGGAAGTTCCTTGGAAAGCGCTTTCTCAGCGTTCACAGTGCGCTGCGAGCCCTCACACCTGCCCGTAACGGGCGTCCCTGGAGCTGCTTTCCAGATCATCAGCCTGCTCTCTCAAGGCCCCTCCTAAGGAGGGGCTCTTGAGGCAACGCTCTAACTCTGGCATGCTCGAGAATGCAACCAGCATCTCCAGAGTGTGAGTCACGTTGGCAGGTTACATTTAATTTAGAAATCAAAGAACATGTTCGTTATCTCCAAGGACCTGGAAATTAGCACTGGAAATTAAATTGAGTTTCAGGCCACCTCTGTTCTGCTTTGAGGAAAACAGCAGGGAATTGGAAATGTTTTCATGGATGCCGATAATACTGTCATAAAGGAACGTTCCCCCAGTGAAACTAGTGGTGTACACATGTTGAAGATAGTAACGATGATTACAACCAAAAAACCCTGTTATCCGTTTTTCAGCAAATTCACAGTTGGCAGGTAAACCATATCAATGGAACTTAGATCATGAAAAGCATCTTATCACATGCTCTTCTTACATAGCACAGCTGGAGGAATATTCTAGATTCGGCATCTGTCACTCAAGGCTGATATACTCAGGACAACTCAGTAGGAAAAAGTAGGTCACATGTTTAAAGCAGGCACATTTGCCATTTTCCAGTTTGTCTCTTTGAATATTGCTGTTGTTCTACACCCATAGGCATTGTATGTGTGTAACAGGACAGTATGCTAAATAATTTTTGTTTGATTTTTCCAAAGTTTTTTCCCATCAGGTAGACAGCCTCTTAGTATTTTCCCACTTTAGGATGTCTTTGAAGACCCGAGAGCAGAAGTCAGAGGCTGTTTCTGCCCCTTTTGCAATGCTGTAAGTTCTTTGAAGGAATGATGGTTGTATCTCAAAGGGAAGAAGGAGAACATGGGCTTCTCAGGAGAAACGAGTGCAAACCTGCCCCAGCACCCATAACAAAACCCAAGGGGAGGGGAGAGGCGTAGCTGCGGTGGGGCTCAGAGTGGGTTAAATACACACTTTGAGTTAAATATATGTTATATTGAATATATTATATTATATTTATATTATATATACTATAGAATCTATTTTAAAATATATTAAATACATATTTTGAAATATACATTAAATACATACTTTGAATTAAATATGTCA
>NW_024070189.1:1224483-1384575 GCF_014754425.2 Oryx dammah | reverse complement strand
ACTTTGAATTAAATATATGTTATATTGGATATATTATATACTATATATTTTGAAATTATATTAAATACATACTTTGGAATATATGTGTATTTGAAGCATGCATTCTGACTATCTGTGCCCAGGTTTATGGGGTGAGGTTCATGCCTCTCGTCTTGTGTGTGTGTCCCAGCCCTCATGTGGTGCCCTGCATGACAGTTTGCGTGAATCACTCGGCTAGACTGTAGCTGCAGGCCTATAGTAATGAGTGAGCCTCTGTCTCCGCTTCAAATGTACCCCTCCAAGGTCTACTTTTTGCTGCAGCTCGCCAGCCGCGTGCCTGCTGCGCCCAGCAGCTCTCTGCCGGCTCTGCCAGGAGGGAAAGCGGAGGCAGACAGGACGCTGGCGGAGGAGGAGGGCGCACCCGCCTCCCGCGGGCTTCACGCCCTTGTCACGCCCCCAGGAGCACCTCTCACGGCAGCGTGGCAGGCCGTTCTCGAAGGAGCACTCGAGTTTGCACCTGCAGTTTCCCCGAGCCAGGGACGCTGTGTCCCCCGAGACCCGGCTCCGCCAGCCCGGCTTCCCTCTGCGGCGTCTGCCCCCCAGCGTCACGAAGACTTTCTGAGTGAGACCCCAGCCCCCAAGGGCTGACTCCTCCTCGGAGGTCTGAGGGGTGAATCTGTGGGTCCCCACCTTCAAAGTCCAAGTTTCAGAAGTTCTAAACTTTTCCCTCTGATCCTTCAGTTCTAGGGGCCGAATATGTGTCCTACTACATTTGTGAGAGTTGGATATTTATTTCGTTATGATCTTTCAGTTCTTCAAGAGCTGGATGCTGTTCTATACGTTCTTTACATGACACTCTCTTTGATAAAGTGATGGGTACAGTTTCTGTCTCCTGACAGAATCCTCTCCAGCACAATGGGAATTGCTCTTGCACCCCTGCTTTGGCCCCTGATGTCTAGAGTGTTGTTTTGCACTTATTTATATGCACCGTGACTGTGCCTTGGTTTGATTTAAATCACTGCCATAACATGGCAAGAGTTTTGCCATTAAAGCAGCGTGCTGAGGACCAGGAGACTGGAAATTTCACAAAGTCAGGTTCAAATTTTGGTTCTGCTGTTTAGTAGCTGTTTTATTTTAAGTGAATTACTGCATTCTTTCTAGCCTTAAAGTTCTCGTATGTGACCTGTCTGTAATAAAGTGTCCACCTTATGCTGTTGTTAATGAAACCAAATGGGCCACTGAAAGCAAAATTCTGAGCAACTAGCAAGTGTTCAGTACCTGAGAGTTATTACCATTGTTTAAAAACAAAAGGTGGAATGCAGAAGAAAAGTGACCCTGCCAAGCGTAGAGCCTTGCAGGACGGTGAAAGAAGGGAATAGAAGGGACACAGTTAGGGAGCCAGGAGAGAGCAGAGTGTGCACTGGGGAGGGCGGGGAGGAGGCGGTTACAGGGAGAGTGAGTAAGTGTGTGAAGCCACCTGGGCTGGGTTTTAGGAAAATCTGTCATCTTATAGCAAAGGGTCTAGAGTGTGCTTCATTTGTCCTTTGTCCATTTAAAAATCTATGGCAAGTCACAATGACGTTTAATTTACTCAGCTTAAGATAACTGAATTTCTGAACATCAAAAGTTTTTTTCAAATTTAACTATGTTGGAATCCTTTCTAAAGGAGATTACATATTTCATCACCCTCTTTCATTCTTTTCTTTGACTTATGCTTTGCTAGAGAAATGTTGCTTCCAACCTTGATAACACGTCAAACATTTCCGCTTATCTCTTCCTGAAACTGCTCCCTTTTCTTCCCATTGAATTTAAGAGTCCATGTCCTTGGACATGGATCTTGTAACAATTCTGTCACATCCTTAAATCACACTGTGAAGGCATAAAACTCTCATCTGCTCAAGCTGATGTTTGGAATCATCTCACTTTTGTGGAATGACAGGCCACAATTTGTGAACAGGTTCACGCACCGGCAACTGGGCTGAGCTCACGACACGGGATCTTTTCCCTGGTGTGTTTTCTAGTATGTGTGTGTTATGCTAGATGCCAGGTATAAATTAGTCTCTGCCCTTGCAGAGCAGGCCGGTATGTTTGACAACAGCATCTCGTGTCTTCAGAGGAGGCCTCATATGAACCAAACCCCACAGCGCACGTCGTCTTCGACCAGTAAGTCAGGACAGGTGAGACTAACTTGAGTTGATCTGTAGCAATTGCTCTGTCTGTTGAAGCCTCCACGCTTCCTCTGACAGACACGTGCACACCATTAGTGCTGGTCAACACGAATGCTATGCACATTTCTTTGTTCCTACACTGAGTGGTTCCAGGTGGCTGTGAGCTATGAGCATAAGGTCAGTGGTGAGGAACAGACACAAAAAACTGTAAAAGAAAGCACAACTCATGTTTATTTATGTAGTACATATGGATCTATGTATGTGCACATATACTTGGTAGAATCAAAACGTGTGTGTGTGAATCACACACGTTTTCTCCACGCTTTTCTGTTGTTTTTAAGTGTTCATGGTCTCCCTTCTCCCTGCCCTTCAACCCCTTCTCTCCATATTAATCGGCTGTCCCCCACTGGAAAGGAAAGGAAAAAACTGTGCTGACTGCTGCGAGTCCTAAGACGCTCAAGCCACAAAGGTTATTGCTGCTGCTTAGTCGCCAAGCCACATCCGATTCATTGTGATCCCATGGACTGTGGTCCGCCAGGCTCCTCTGATCATGGGATTCTCCAGGCCAGAATACTGGAGCGGGTAGCCATTCCCTTCCCCAGGGGATCTTCCCGACCCAGGGATCAAACACCCGTTTCCTGCGTTGCAGGCAGTTTCTTTATCACAGAGTCACCAGGGAAGACCAAAACAAAAGATGGGGCTTCTTCTAACCTGAAGTCCTAGTGCCAAAAGGAAGCACCAAAACTGTGTGTGTGTGTGTATGTGTGTGTGTGTGTGTGTGTGTGTGTGTGTGTGTGTGTGTGTGAAGAGAGAAAGACACACAGAGAGAGGCAGGTGTAACGGTCAAGTTATAGGTTGTTAGAGGCAGCAGGGCACTCAAGATGGCTGTGAGGATGGAGAGGCGTCTGAACTGAAGGCCTCCTGGTTAAATGTGAGTGACTCTTGATGACTCTGACTGGTCATTTGTACAAAGGATAACTTTATGTTCATGGACACAAGCAATTCAGAGGACCTAGGATGATCAGGGTGCGTTTGCCAATTTGCCTTTTCCAGAAGACCCTCAAATTCCCTTTCCATACAGCTTTCTGCTTATAGCCTGCTAGGGATTAGAGATCTAGATAAGAAAATTATTAGACTACTGTTCACATTAAAGATACAAAAATTGTGAATGAGATTGTGGAATTGCATAGGATTTAATCCACAGATGGTTTGATACATATAGTGGATTCTATGTTATTCCACGAGAGTAAGGATTTTAAGGTATGTCACTCATATATAAAAATAGTGAATTTTGTTATATATTATTATTAAAAATATTTGTTGAACAGGACTAAGGAGTGTGAAGAATTATGAAGCTTTTCAAACAAGTAAAGTATAATTTCATAATTGCTTGGAAATTTTATGTTCAAGAAGTTGTAAAATAATGGTAGTGTGATCTTTCATTAGGAAGAAAATAATCACATGAAGAGATGGTACATTTAAAATGGTAACCTTTGTTAAGAATTTTATTTATAAATTATAGGGAACATGTGACTAAATATATAATTAGAGTTAAAGTATTACACACACACTGTAAGACCTCTGCCCTAAACAAGGGTTTAAAATTTGACATGTCAACTTAAAAAATCAAAAGATAAAAAATTGTTTATATAAAAATTATTAGGAGTGTATTTCTAATTAAAGAGTCTTTGAGTCCTTGCTCTGAACATCATCTTATTCCATCTTGTGTTGTACTGTGACTCAGTTGTGTCTCTTTGCGACCCCCTGGAGCTCCCCACCAGGCTCCTCCATCCCTGGGACTCTCCAGGCAAGAGTACCGGAGCGGGTTGCCATTTCTGCCTCCAGGCGATCTTCCCCACCCAGAGATGGAACCCAGGCCTCCTGCCCTGGCACACTGGCAGGCAGACTCTTTACCGCTGAGCCACCTGGGGATCCCTCTGCTTCCCTCTAGTCCTACCCAAGTCCACACTTTGTAAATTTCATTGTATTTTTCAGTGCATTCAACAGACATTCCTGAGGTGTCTACATATGCCACCCTGTTCTAGCAGCAGGTGACAGAACTATTAACAGAGCAGAGATGGTTTCTGTCCTCCTGGAGTTTGCATTCTTATGGAGGAGATGGAAAATAGCCTCATGATCCAAGAAATACATCCTATATTAAAAAAAAAAAAAAGAATCTCAAGAAAAAGTAGAAAAAAAAAAAGGCGACGGAACGCACAGGGACTGGAGGGGTCTGTTAGACGCGGTGGTGAACAGAGGCCTCCCTGAGGAGGTCGTGGTGGATCCGAGTCTTGACGGCAACCAGCGTGTGAGGCAGGGAGCAACCCAAGCTTCCCAGGTGGAGCCAGCACCCCGTCAAAGGGCCTGAGGCAGAAATAAGCCTGTCCTACTCCAGGAAGAGAGAGGAGACCTCAGGCCAAGCTGGCAAGAGGGAAGAGAAAATGGCAGGTCAGCATGGAGAGCCGCGTCCGTTCTCTAATGCTGCCTCATACGCAGCTTGTCTCCTGAAACAGTAGCCAAACGTTTGGTCACAATTCTGCAGTCTGGCCTGGTTCGGGTGAGTCGTTCTGCTCCCCGTGTCTGCTGGTCTGAAATGGTCTCACTCACGTATCTGAAGATCAGGGCTGGCTCCCGGCTGAGTTATGTGCTGCCCGCTAAAGTGTCTTTACAAGATGGTGACCATATTCCCAGAATATGAGTCTCAGTTCCCAACCGCCACACCAGCCTCCGCTTGCAGCCTGTTTTCGATGTCCCAGGGACCAAAGCAAATCACAAGGTCGGGCCCAGGGTCGAGATGGAAGGAGGAGGCGCAGGGCTTAGGATAGCTGGAGGCGGGGCTCACTGAAGTCAGGAGTGTGCACGCGCACCACGGGAGGCGTGGCGGCTCAGGCGACTCTACTCCTGTGTCCTGACTCCTCCATTTTGCTTTTCTTCATCATTTGTTCTATAGACTGCATTTTGCTTTTCCCCAGAGTTTAGATGAAGTTCCTGCCACCATCCTCTAGCAGTTAGAAATTATTCCAACCCTTCCTACATAACTCCACACACAAAATGTGGTCATCCTTAAATGCACCACCAGGATAATGAGATGAACTGTTGGGTGTTAGAGGTAATCGGCCCTGGTGTCTGGGAGCGCAATAGAGCCCATGTGTGGCACTCAGTAACTCTGGTTTGGGAAGTCCTGCACCCCAAAATCTTCTAATACCTTACTTAAGAGCCACCATTTTGAGATAGTGTAACAGCCGAAGAATTGATGCTTTTGAACTGTGGTGTTGGAGAAGACTCTTGAGAGTCCCTTGGACTGCAAGGAGATCCCACCAGTCCATTCTAATGGAGATCAGTCCTGGGATTTCTTTGGAAGGAATGATGCTAAAGCTGAAACTCCAATACTTTGGCCACCTCATGCAAAGAGTTGACTCATTGGAAAAGATTCTGATGCTGGGAGGGATTGGGGGCAGGAAGAGAAGGGGACGACAGAGGATGAGATGACTGGATGGCATCACGGACTCGATAGACATGAGTTTTAGTAAACTCTGGGAGTTGGTGATGGACATGGAGGCCTGGCGTGCTGCGATTCATGGGGTCGCAAAGAGTCGGACATGACTGAATGACTGGACTGAACTGAACTGAACAGCTAACACTGATTTGGACGACACTTTATTCCTACTCAATATTCATTATCCTCTGCTCTCCTGCTTCGAAGCACACAGACGCTGTTTGGGAAAGCATGATGCTGTTCCAAGCGGGGAGGCTTGCTAGAGCTAAGCCAGTCATAGGGAGGGAGTGCGTCCTTCACTTTCTGGGGCTTTGGTTGAACTAGGAACACCTCATTATTAGTGACCCAGCTAAGGAAGAAATAAGGACAGCCTGGTAGAGGGGGTCACTTCGTGGAGAGCTCTCTCAATTAAAGGGACAAACGGCATTTGCAACATTCTTTCTCTGTTAGTTTTTCTGGGACATAGATGTGATGCTTGGAGGTGTGACAGCCATCTTGACAGAAAGAGGGAAGATTAAGAGGTTGCCAGAGGCACTGGCTTTCAAATCTATGAGTTTCTTAAAGCTGCCGGAACACGTTCACCACGAACTGGGCGGCTTGCAACAACAGGGTTTATTCTCTCACAGTTCCAAAGGGCACAAGCCTGAGGTGAGTCTGTCAGCAGAGCTGTGTTCCCGCTGAAGGCTTTACAGGGTGTCCTTCCTTCCTACTTCAGCCTCTGGCCACTCGGGGCAATCGTTAGCGTTTCTTGGGTAGCACACACATCCCTCCAACCCCCCTCCATCTTCCCACCACCACTGTTACCTGACACTCTAGCCTTCTGTTCTCCTGCTGGGTGTTGTGGAAGCAAGTGTTGACAGAAAGGTGTTGTAAAATCAAAAGAGCTGAAATGCTAAGCTGACACCTGGGGGACTCCTCCTCAGAAACTTGTCTGCAGAGATCTTCATGAAGGGGCTGCGTGAGAGTTGGAGGTGTTTTTTTTTTTTAATCACCCCAAACGTAACCTGTCTTGACTGGTACACTGTCTTTGATGGGTAATGGAGGGGGTGAGACTGTAAATATTTATATGTTAATATTTTTCACGTGTTCGTCTTCTCATTTAATCATCAAAGCAACCCTGTCAGTTGATTAAACACATTCCCGCGATGTACACATAACGAATCTATGGAAAGCACATAAAATGAGACACGTGGAGTGAGGCGCCTCTTTTACATCTGTTTGATGGGCGGGGGACAATGGCTCAGAGAAGTGAACACAGCCCTTCAGGCGGCAGGGCGGGGACTAAGACTCGGCCGAGTCCTGCTCCGAGCGCGCTCACTCCGCTGCCTGCTGAGCGAGTGCTGAGTGCTGAGTGCTGAGTGCTGAGTGAGTCCGCAGTCACTCACTCCCTCTGAAGCTCGGAACTCTTTCTGCCCCAATGTCACAATCCTCCAAGGTCTGCCTAGTTCCGGTTGTACACCAGCCTAGCAAGTTTTCCTTTTTTCTTTCTTAGCTAGGTCATAATAAAGACATGCTCCTCACCCCAGAGGGTAAAATGCCAAATTTAACCAGAGAAGAGGTGGTTTTCCTGATTTTATGGAACTTTTGTGTATTCTACTGGTTACAATGACATGCAAAAACTGATTAGAAATACAATCAACTTATAGTTAAAAATGCTGTACTGTTATGGTGAAAGAGTAGATCTCATGTTAAATGCTCTTACTACAATAAACAACAAAAAAACAGTGAAAAATTGGTTTTCTCACAAGACGTGCAGAGCTATGTAAATGTACACAGGCATGTTGTCATAGCTTACCTGCTCTGTTGAGTACTGAATAGATACAATATTTATTCTAGTTACTTATAATGCACATTGTTTTGATTTCCAAACTGACGTTGAGTGGTCATCTTATTGATGGATTAAATACATTCCAGTGACGTACACGCAGCAGATCTACGGCAGGGACATGGAATGAGATGAGTTAATGTGGAGAGAGGTGCATTCAAAAGACCCATCATTTCAGACCCCCGTCCAAGCTGGCTGGTTTAGCAGAGATTTTCATTCGTCCAAACTATGCCAAGGAGGCATTCTGATAATTTCTCTCTAAATTGCCCTACATTTTCCTTCAAACTATTCCACTTCTTGTAGCAACCATACTTCACAAAGCTTTATGTGACATCAAGTTCTTGTCCCTGAAATGAAAGTCTAGGGGATGCCTTCCTTCAGCTAGGTGGAATGGAAACTCTTCTGTTTTCATTTGTTCAGATAACTTCCTAGTCACACAGAGGTCGCAAAGGAATCAACAGAAATACTTGCTGCTCAGCACTTTGGTGGTTTCAGCCATCGCCATTAGCAAGTGAATAGAATGCCTTTTCCTGACACAAGCCAGCTACTTTTTAAATTTCCCTGTGCCTTCCATATTCAAGAAGCTGTGATTCAAAAAATAAATGTAATTTCCATGTTTATATTAAAAGTCTGCTCCAGATAGTCTCATTGAATATTTTATCTTCTCTGAAGTGTATGAGTTTCAGATACAGATAAATAGAGCTCTAGTCTGTGACCTCCTGTCTCTACACTTACTATTGCATTTGATAGAAATTAGAGTCGTCAGATCTGTAGCCATCAGAGTTGATTGTAGTTCCTGATAAAGTTAGCCTTTATCAGTTTAAATCCTACTTTTAAAGGACATCAGGAGAGCCAGCTAGACTTTGTAAAAATTATTAATGTTCTGAATGTTCTCACAAAGCAAGAAAAAGAAACATCTTCCCGAATCTCTTGGTGCTTTCACCCTGACATAAGGTCCGTAAGTTGTGCATAACATATAAGGTGTTGACTGATATTTGAAGACATTTGATTAAATGCTTACTGGCTTAGGGATGGCGAGCATGAAATTAAAAGACAAGAGATAATAGCAATGATGAGTACCTATTACCAAGAGAAATTCAAGTGGTTTTATGTTAGGTCCAACACCAACTGTTTTCTAGCTGTGCATTTCGACAGGATGTGGGTTCAGTGTTACTCCTGCCTAGGTAAAGTGAGGGGTGCGGTGAAGGTGGAGGACTCCTTCCCGACTCACACAGTGCCATGACCTTGTTTCACCTGTTCCAGCACAGAAAGGACCTAGTGTGGACCATTTTGGTTCCAGAACACTGCCAAAAACTACACGTATGTGCTTCATAGTAGAACCGTGTACTTATCTCATCAATAGAAAATAAGGTTGGTTTGTTTGTATATTTGAATATCTCAAAGCTCCCAGAGAGTCCAGATTCTGAGAAGGACAGCAAATTGTAGGACACCTGCTATTCACAGAAATAAAATCATACTTTATATGATGTTAGCAAGGGCCATTCATTGGAATTTCTTTTTTAAATCAAACTTCTATATATGTTTTGGTACTTGATTACTGTATAAAACCTATTCCAAAACTTAGCTGTTTAAAAGCAAAATAGGAGAAAATATTTACAAACTGTGTAGCTGATAGGTGGTTAATATACAAAATATATAAGGTACTCAAGTAACAACAGCAAGAAAACAAATATTCTCTATGAGCATTCATGTTGCTGCAAATGACAATATTCCATTCTTTTTTTATAGCTGAATACTATTCCATTGTATATACACTTCTTCTTAAGCCAGTTGTCTTTTGATGAGCATTTGGGCATTTCTATGTCTTGACTACTGTAAATAGTGCTGCTGGTATCATTGGGATGCGTGCATCTATTTGAATTAGTGTTTTCGTCTGCAAACTGTAGTGTTTTCACCTAGCTTTTCACCGAGGCCAAGCAGGTGCAAAAGACCGAGTGGCACTGTTGGGTCATATGGTAGCTCTACTCTTGGTCTTTGAGGACCCGCCATACTGTTTTGCCTAGTGGCGGCACCAGTGTACATCCCTGCCAACAGGAAGTCTCCATTTTCTCCACACCCCCTCCTGCATTTATTATTTGTCGACTTTATGATCATGGTCATTTTCACAGGCATGAGGAGATACCTCATTGTGGTTTTGGTTTGCGTTTCTCTAATCAGTGATGCTGAGCATTTTCTTATGTTCCCATTGGCCACCCAGATATCTTCTTTGGAGAAATGTCGATGTAGGTCTTCTGCCCATTTGTTTTATTAGGTTGCTTTTTATTTTGAGTTGTTTGAACTGTTTGTATATTTTGGATATTAGCTCCTTGTTGGTTGCATCATCTGGAAATATTTTCTCCCATTCCATAGGTTTTTTTGTTCATTTTGTTGGTTTCCTTTGCTGTGTAAAAGCTTTTAAGTGTGATTAGGTCCTATTTGTTTATTTTTTGCTTTTATTTCTTTTGCTTTGGGAAACTTATCTAAAAATGTTGCTATAATTTACATCTAAGAATGCTTGCCTATGTACTCTTTTAGAAGTTTTATGGTGTAATGTCTTATATTTAAGTCTTTAAGCCATTTTGAGTTTGTTTTTATACATGGTTTGAGTGAGTATTCTGATTTCATTGATTTACTGCCCAGCTTTCCCAGCATCACTTCCTAAAGAGGCTGTGATTTCTCTACCATATATTCCTGCCCCCTTTGTCATAGATTAACTGACTGTGGGTGTGTAGGTTTATATCGGGGCTCTCCACCCTGTTCCACTGATCTGTATGTCTCTTTTTGTGCCAATACTGCACTGTTCTGACTACTGTAGCTTTGTAGTGTACTCTGACGTCTAGAAGGGTTATTCCTCCAACTTTGTTCCTTTTCCTCAGGATTGCTTTGGCAATTCCAGATCTTCTGTGGTTGCATATACATTTTAGGATTATTTGTTCTAGTTCTATGAAGGATGCCATGGACATTTTGATAGGGATAACATTAAATTTGTAGGTTGCTTTGGGTAGCGTGGCCATTTTAACAATATTAATTCTTCCTGTCCAAGAGTATAGAGTAGCTTTCCACCTCTTCACATCATCTTAACCTTCTTTTATCAGTGTTTCCTTGTTTTCAGCATATAGGTCTTTGGCCTCCTTGGTCAAGTTTATTCCTAGGATTTTTTTGGGGGGGGTGGAGGAGGGGCATCATTTTAAATGGAATTTTTTGTTTTTCTCCAGCAGAGTAGATCTTTATTGTTCTCACAAAGGGGAAGAGGGAAAACACATAACTATATAAGGTGATGATGTGTTAATTATCTTGATTATGGTAATCATTTCACAATTTATACATATATTAAAATATCCATAAATATATGCAATTTTTGAAAATTATACTTCAATAAAGTTCAAAAAAGTAAAAATAAAACAAGACAATTATTAGCTCATGAATTTGTAATTGACCAGGATTATGTGTGCTCAGTTTGCTTCTGTTCTGTGTGGTATCAGTTGGCCCAAATGAGGCTGATAGATTCATTTATAAGCTGGCTTACCCACAGGATGAGCAAATTGTTTACTGCTATCAGCTGGCAGGTCAACTAGGACTGTTGGCTAAAACCCTTGACTCTTGTTCACATGGACTTGTCTGTGTAGTTGCTTGGGCATCTCAGAGCATGGGGACTGGTTCTAAGAGGGAGAAAGCAGAAAACATCAGTCTTCCTAACTATTTGGCCTCAACCTGGCATCACATCATCTTACTGTATTCTAACAGGCAAGGAAACCTCAGGCCAGCTAAACTTCGAGAGGGTGAAGGAATAGACGGCGTTTGGTAAGAAACTGGCATGCATGCGTTGTTGTTCAGTCCCGCAGTCGTGTCCAGCACTTTGTGACCCTTTGGCCTGCAGAATACAGGTCTCCCTGTCCCTCACCATAGGTTCTCACCTGATTTCTCGTCAGTAGAGTCTCTGAAACTCTTTTTCAATCACCGACTAATCATTTTCTCCTTTGTAAATGTCAGCTGCATGCTAATTTGCTTTAGTTGTGTCCGACTCTTTGTGATCCCATGGACCGTAGCCCTCCAGGCTCCTCTGTCCATGGGATTCTCCAGACAAGAATATTGGAGTGGGTTGCCATGCCCTCCTCCAGGGGATCTTCCTGACCCAGGGGTCAGGAAGACAGGGGTTGAACTTGTGTCTTTTATGTCTTCTGTGTGGGCAGATGGGCCCTTCACCACTTTCACCACATGGGAAGCCCAAATGTCAGCTACCAGTGTTTATCTGAGAGAGAGAGAAGACTGATGCCCAACATAAAAGTCTAGGAGACACAGAGAACACAAGTAGTTTGAATATGGGGGTACCTGAAACTACAGTGTGTCTCTGCATTAATATCTTCTGATTTGATAGTCCTCAGGAATGCTTGAAAATCTGACTAGCTTCCTGGATTGTTGTATTTTTCAATATGACTTTAACTAATATTAGCTGTCTTTTTTTGCTTGAGATTGAAAAAGAATATTCAGAAACCAAGGTATGAAATAGCAATATAGGAAACACAAAAAAGCTGAGTTTGCTGGATTTTAACTCAGAGTATAGGAATAAATGCCTGTATTCACAAAAGTAATATTTTTGCCTAACTCCTTTAGAGAATTTCATCTGAGAGGATGGTTTCTCTCTAGACAAAACTAACATAACCATTTTGTGGTGAGGCAACTGCTCTCAAAGTCAACTTGGGTATTTCAAGCTCAACATAGTATGGTTAGTAGTCTTGAGAGCATCATATCTGGGTTTTCCACCTTGGCAGTATTGATATTTTAGGCTAATCTTATGTCATAGAGGCCGCTCTGTGCCTTGTAGGATGATTAGCAGCATCCCTGACCTCTTCTCACTAGAGGCCAACAGTTCTCACCAGTTTTGAGAACCAAAAACTGTCTCCAGACATTGCCTGATGTCTCCTGGGGTAAAATTGCCCCCAGTTGAGAACTACCAGCTTTTAAAAAATTGGTAATTAGAAAAAAGCTTCTCTAAGGCAACTTTGTCCCCGTTGTGTTCTTCTCTCTACCCTTTCATAGTTGAAGGTATCTTCATGACCTAGATTTGTCTTCCATTTAAATGAAAAAAAAGGCTTCTTCAATTTAAAATTTATTTTTTATTTTTTTATTTTATTTTATTTTTTTTTTAATTAATTAATTTATTTTTAATTTTTACTTTACAATTCTGTAAATTTAAATTTATAACTTCAAGAACTATAAAAATGGATGTGTTTGCTTATTTTTTATGCATTTTACTCCAGTGCTGTTTTTGGTGACCCCAATAAGTGACTTTCGAATTTAATAATTTTAAGAAAGAAATTTAAAAAATAGAAAATATAAACAAGACTTCATGTAACAGTGCTGGAAAGAACCTTTGCTATCTTATGGCAGCAGAACTAGAAGAGCTTTAGATTGAATGTTGTTCAAAAAATTCTTATTTACGAATAAAAAAGGCAAGATTTAAAAAGGTCATTTGATGTGGTCACATCTTCAGGCTCAATCACAGGTAGAATCAAAAGTAGAAGCCAGAATCTCTCGGTTTTAAGCCCAGCTCTCTTTTCACTATCCCGTGGTGCCTTTCAAGGGAGTCCTCCCTTATTATCCTCATGGAGCAGTATTTTTACATAAACATATGTTGCAGTATTTTTAGACAGGACCCTATAGCACTGTGGGTGTAATATTGAAAAGCTGCAGGAAGAGAAGAGCTAGCAAGGAATGCTTATTTTAAGAAAACTTCATGTCTCTGGAGTCTGTTATGATGAGGTCTAACTGTACTAATAAACACTTGGATATGTACTTTCTATTTCCAGCATTTGGCTGTAGCAATATCTACATGTGAAACTTTCTCCTTGTCTGCTCTTCCACTCTCAAAAGCCCTGAGAGATTGTTTGACATTGACACCATGCTCTTGGGAGTATAATTTGCCTCACCTGTTTAAGAAGCAGGCAAGTCTAATTCCAAAGTTTTTCCCTAGGGTGACATTCACACTGTGGCTTGACAGTGTTTTGACTGGTTTCCCATAGAAATGAGGCCCTCAGAATGAGATCAGAGGAGGAGCTTGGGGCAGCCTGCCTTGCAGTGTTGGGGAGAAGAGCTCAGAGGAAAGCTGCCTTGGAGAAGTCTCTGAGCCAGAACTTTTCTTCACCAGGGTTCTACTGTCTCTACCTTCTAGCTTCCTCCCAAACCTCTCTCTGTGTTGCCCGTTTGCTATTCCTGATGCCAAAAAAAAAAAAAAAAACTTCTCTTAGTTCAGCCAATTCTTTATACATTTGGCCTTTAAAAATTAGGATAACTCTTCTAAACAACCATTTATTGAGGGGCAATTTACTGATACTAGCAAGTGACTCAGGATGGGTACGTCCTAAGGGAAGATGGGACATAGACATCTTACTCTAAAGATGGGGAAATTGGGCACAAGAAATGAAGGATGTGTCTGAAGACTCACACACCTTAAGCAATAATGCCAACGATCCAGCACTTTACACCAGACCCTGCCCTCCCAATGCTTGTCAAATGCATGGTCCTTAAGATGAACTAGAGAGGAGCAAAATGTTTGGCATCTTGTCTGCTGGAAAAAGAGAACATCTGAGATACAGAAGTCAAAGGTAATTGTTTATAGTGTTAGAGGATGTAGTAGGTATTCTCCACTATCTTTTACCCTCTTCTCTTCAAATAGTATTTTTAAAAATGTTGTTGTTGTTCAGTTGCTAAGTCAGGTCTAACTCTTTGCAACACCACGGAATGCAGCACCCCAGTCTCCTCTGACCTCTGCTGTCTTCTGGAGCTTGCTCAAATTCACATCCATTGCATCGGTGATGCCACCCAACCGTCTCATCCTCTGTTGTCCCCTTCCCATCTCATCTTTTGTTGTCCCCTTCCCATCTCATCTTTTTTCGTTCCCTTCCCATCTCATCTTTTGTCGTCCCCTTCCCATCTCATCTTTTGTTGTCCCCTTCCCATCTCATCTTTTGTCGTCCCCTTCCCATCTCATCTTTTGTCATCCCCTTCTCCTCGTGCCCCAATCCCTCCCAGCATGAGGGTCTTCTCTAGTGAGTCAGCTCTTCACATCAAGTAGGCAAAGTATTGGAGTTTCAGCTTCAGCAGCAGTGCTTCCAATGAACACCCAGGACTGATCTCCTTTAAGATGGACTGGTTGGATCTCCTTGCTGTCCAAGGGCCTCTCAAGAGTCTTTTCCAACACCACAGTTCAGAAGCATCAATTCTTCAGCGCTCAGCCTTCTTCATGGTCCAGCTCTCTCATCTGTACATGACTACTAGAAAGACCTTTTTTTTTAAAAAAAAAATTATTTTTAAAATAGAAGGATTACATGAAACTATTGTTGTTATTCTCAAACTTAACTCAAAAATATTGGTGAGGGTCAGTGCTCTAGTAGAAAGATTGGTATTCATGAATCCTCACCAGACATTTTCTTGACATCTGGCAAATGAACCACTTTAAATTGTTTGGGCTATATGCTTGGATGGGTAGGTGAATGGATAGTTGGCTAGATAAGCAGATAAACCGTAGATAGATAGAAAACTTAGGATTCCTGCTGCATCACCAAGTATGTCGACCCTGCTTTTCTGACTTTTGGAACTTCCTCCCTAAAGCTACAGATGCCTTTTCTTATTCCTTCTCCATCACTGGGGCTTAGACTCCCTCTTTCCCCCAAGTGTATTCTGTATCTATTTCACTTGAGAAGGGATGAAGACTTTGAGTTTCTAAACTCCTTCTTTGCATCAAAGAATGCTGCTGAACTCTGAAAAGGAGCAAAGGAAGATCACAAAAAAGGAAGTACAGATTTCTCTCATCGCTGGTACTTTTTAGGCAGTCAGAGCAATTAGGTGTTTCAAGTTGTTTCAAGTTGTGTTCAAGAGTCTATCTTACTGACGTACTAAAGTCACTGATCTGTTCTCCTTTGGTATCCGTCATCGTATTCACTGTCACTGATAATTTATCAGTTTGACTGTAATGCTGCTTTTTTTCCAACAACTTTGAGTAGTCAGTAGTTAATATCCTCTCTGTAAAAGACTTCTATAGAATTGCTACCAAGAGGTTCCCAAACATTGGTTCTCTATGTACTATACTCATTTTGAATTTTCTAAACTCTTAAGACCAGAAATAATTCTGTTTAGGTCATTTAGAATGACATAGTCTATTTTTAACAGTTTATATAAGAAAAAAAATGGTTTTCAGTTGTCAGAATGCAACAAAATTGTTTGCTCATCCTCTGATATGATGGGGGAAACATTTTTAAAGATTTGTGTACAAAGATATTTATCATAGCCTTATCTATAAAGAAAAAAATGGTAAACATGAATATTCCAACACAGTAGATTAAACTGTGGTACATCCAAACAACAGGATGCTGTTCCATGAAAAAAACAGCCTTCAAAGATTCATTAATTGAGAAAATGTTCACCCCAAATGACGTGTGTGGACTCCTCAGGTGAAGGGACGTATGTGTTCAAAGATGCCTCTCTACTCTTGTGGAAAAGAGTTTTCACATGGAAGCAGGATGGTCAGTCCCCTGGCCATTCTGCTGGAGGGTGAAGTCTTAGATATGGCCAAAGAAAAAGGCAGTAATCAAAGGCTTCCCTGGATTTTCACACTTGCTCTTGGAACTTTTTTCTTTCTAGATTCTCTCTCTTAAAAGTACATGGTGAGTATAGCGGTCCAGGAGAAAGAGAAAAATCTCTTAGTGTAATCCTAAACCAGAGAGACTGACATAGTCCCTTGTCACCTATCAGATATGGTCAAATGCCCCAGAGATGGGGTTCTGCAAAGAAGCATCAAGCCAGGGTCTGGCAGCAATAATGAGAGTGGCTGCTCTGAGGCTTGGGGAGTCTGTGGTCCCTGCTGTCTCTCAGTCTCATGCACGATATATTTTCACATTGAAAAATTCAGTCTACCAAGCAGCATGCATGATACATATGAAAAAATATATGATGGATATAACAAAACATTAAGAATGCTTATCTGTAAACGGAGAAAGCATGAGTAACTTTTATTAGTTTTTCTTGAAACTCTTCTGTGTTTTCTATCATGATCTTTTTTAAAAATCAGAATAATCACATGTATGTGAACTTCTACACACAAATATACGTGCCCAAGGCATAAAAAAGAAGGGTGAAGTATATTTCAGATTCTGTGGGTGTACGTTTCAAGACAAGATCAAAAAGCGTAGCTCAAATATGTTCATTGCTTATCTGAGAAAATAACACTGTGATTCCATTTGAATATCAGTGTAGATCTGTGTTCATCTGGCCGTCATTCTGTACACAGGGTTTCTTTCTACACAAAGCAAAGCTCACTGTTTTGGGTCTGCGCAACAGCACACGTGTCCTTACAAAGGCTGCTTGGTTCCTGCTCGAGGGTGGAAAGAGCAGCTCACTGAGCAAAGATAAAGACTCCCTGGTCAGCTCAGGGCTCCTGGGCCAGCGGGACCCCGACTGGAGGCGAAAGCGTCAGGAGGGCCAGCCGCTCTTCCGGTTCGTGACCGTGCTGAGGCCAAATGAGATTTTTCCCGTTTGATCTGGAGGGCGCGGTCATGGGGGTGGCAGCCACACAGAGCGAGCAGTTGGCGCTGGCCGCCCGCGGGGATGGCCACGTGCCCCTCACGGCTCCTTCGGGGCCTGGCGGTGCTTGCAGCCAGACTCCTGGTGAGCGTGGCCTTCTGTCTCCAGACTTGTCCCGGACTCCAGCCTTCCTCTCTTTAGCAGCATCGTGATTGAGCTTCTTGCATGATTCTGCGCAAAATCCTAACCTGCTTCGTGCCCAGATGAAAAGCTGAGAACTCAGAGAAAGAAACAAATAAGGAGATTTGGACCTTTTCGTGTCTCACCCCTGAGAATTTCTGGTCAGTTCCCAGAAATGCATGGCTAGTAGCGCCAGATACTTCTGGGTGCTCAGGCATTGTTCATGTTGGTGCTCAGAAATATCGGCCATTCCTGGGTGTCTCCAGATCAGAGACATTTCTGAGGCATTTGTGGAAGTTTGGAGAGCGATGGGAGCTGCTTCACCGGTTCAGAGCCTGCTCCAGCCTCTGCAGGAACCTCTGAAGCCCCGCCGATATGGATCCGGATGGCCAGGTTGTCCCAGCCTGCGCTGAGGCTAACGCCGGACTGTAAAATGAGCCCCAGGAGGTGCCCGCTCTTAACCCAGGAGACATTTAATCTAGTGAGAATCTGTGCGTGGTCCCGGGACTTGAATCCTGGGCCTTCGGGTTGGAAAGCACACAGCAGTGGGCAGCGGGCGGAGTGGCCCCCAAACTCCACCCCATGGGGTGCGTGCCTTGCGTACTTCTCCCCCGGGGTGTCCGCAGACACCGTCGACATCGTGGCACATCATTCCCATGATGAGGTTATGAGCCGGCTGACTTTGAGGTGATCAAAAATGAAATTATCTAGATGGGGCCGACCTAATCAAATTAGCCTTCAAAGGCCCTCGGCCTGCCTGACCGGGGATTTGAAGCAGGAGAGTGTGAGGGGCTACGGTGGCTACAGGGCAAGGGAGGGAGCGCCTCTAATAATAACCTGGAGTGGCTCCTGGCCCGTAGCCAGCAAGAACACGGGCGCCTGGCCCAAGAGCTGCCAGCAGCCGAACAGCCTGAGTGCATTCGGAAGAGAGCCCCAGGCATCAGACAAGACCCCAAGACGAGCTGACGCCCTTCTTTTAACCTGGTGAGACCTGCCTAACTCATACCCAGGCTCCTGACCTGTGAAAACGGTGCAGTGATAACTTCGTATTGTTTTAAGCTGCTAGTTTTGTGCTAACTTATGATAGAGCAGTAGAAAACTGATATATGCCTCAAAGTGCATTTAGTTTATGATGTAAAAGCTACCCTGATCATCTCCCTGAAGGTGTTCACCCAGCTTCTCCTTACTCACCTTCAGTTCAAGGGGGTCGTTCTCTTTCAAAGCAGTTCATTCATCTCCTAGAAAAGCTTTTAATTATTACACATTATGATCTTTTTCATAGAGGGTTGAAATCCACTCTGTGATTTCTATTCTTTGATCTCAGGTCCATGCAGTGCCATTTAAAAAAAAAATCCCCAAGTCTTCCATCATATGTTAGTGTTTCAATTATCTGAAGAATGCCAGCTTGATCTAACTAGATCTAACGTACTCTGTTTAAAATCTCAGACTACCTGGATTGCCCTTATCTGATACTTTTCCAGATATTTCACCAACTCAGGCACTCGGATTTGTCAGACATTCTTAAAACTGGAGACCCAGAATGTTGTCCAAACTGTGGTCTTATGAGTAAGGGTCCTAGGCTTTTATCACCTCTCTAATTTGGGTATGGAGCAACTAACTAAGAATGTGATCAAGTTTATTTTAAGTTAGGGGCCCTGGGAAACAGACCATGACTTAGAGTTTCGCCTGTAGGGTGTTTAATGGTGGGTGCGCCCAGAAACGGCAGGAGCGGGGTCCTGGGGGAAGCAGCTCGGCGGAGGAGAGGCGGCTGCGCAGCGTAGGTGCAGCGGGTGCCTCCGCCTGCTCCCCAACAAGCTCTGGAACCCTGATGACCGCACAGAGCGGACCCGAACTGAGCTAAGAGAAGGGCCTTTTACATCGTGTCATCCGCCAATCACTGGGTGTAGCCGGCTTCTGGGGAGGAGGCCAATGCCAGATCATCAGCCAAGGCCGGTTTCCAGGGAGGGACTAATCTATGGGCCTCGGGCCGCTGGGGATGGGGTCTCTCGAGGGGTCAGAGCTGGCAACCAACGAGAGTTCTTAGTGTCCGCTTCCTGTGCTCCTCAGACCTACTTTGCTCCATGGAAACGCTCCATTCCACCAGCGAACAGCGGTTCCAGGCTTCCGGTTGGTTTCACTTCCGGTGGAACTGAAGAGAGGAAATTGGCAGCCTGCTGCTGCCGATACCTCAGGGTGCAATTTGCACTCATTTTTCTCCTATATTGCTCAATGCAGATCCTCCTCACCTTCAGCTAGCATCTCGGCTGGTCTAGGGTGTCTATTTGGTTCAGTTCAGTCCAGTCGCTCAGTCGTGTCCGATTCTCTGCGACCCCATGAATCGCAGCACGCCAGGCCTCCCTGTCCATCACCAACTCCCGGAGTCCACCCAAACCCATGTCCATTGAGTTGGTGATGCCATCCAACCATCTCATCCTCTGTCGTCCCCTTCTCCTCCCGCCTTCAGTCTATCCCAGCATCAGGGTCTTTTCCAATGAGTCAGCCCTTCCCATCAGGTGGCCAAAGTACTGGAGTTTCAGCTTCAGCATCACTCCTTCCAGCGAATTTTCAGGACTGATTTCCTTTAGGATGGACTGGTTGGCTCTCCTTGCAGTCCAAGGGACTCTCAGGAGTCTTCTCCAACACCACAGTTCAAAAGCATCAGTTCTTTGGCACTCAGCCTTCCTTATGGACCAACTCTCACATCCATCCATGACTACTGGAAAAACCATAGTTTTGACTACATGGACTTTTGTTGGCAAAGTAATGTCTCTGCTTTTTAATATGCTGTCTATTTGGTAAAATGACTCAAATCCTCATCACTGAAAGGGTCGAGCCCCAAGTCAGCCTTGCCTTTTTCAGGACACGTTTGCTGCAGCTGTCCATTTCCTGATCAAACTGGGCAGAGAGTAAGAAAGAGATGCTGCAGCGTGTCACCTGGATGTCTGGGTGTTCTCCCCCCCGCCCAGCTGTGAAACAGCTCGCTTGCCTCATCCTGATGACTGGGGTTGATTTGCCCTGACAGGCTGTTAACCCTTCCTTGCTTGCTTGTCTCTCGGCACGAGGAGCCTGGCATAACTGAGTGGCAGACATAGCTCAACGTTTAACTTCATGCTTTCTGTGTTTCCTTGTAAATGTATTTCCTCTTGGGAGCTAAGACCCAAGACACAAAGCTTAGACGAGTGGGGAAAAATCCCAGACATTCCCAGGTAGGTCACTGGAAAAACGCCCAGCAGTTCCATTATCTCTGTCTTTTGGTTCCAAGACCTATGACTTTGACATATTGAGTGAACTTGATAACTTTATAATCACAGTGCTTCATAATGGTGGTTGATTGAAGGCATAGATTCTGTTCGGATGGATGGATATCACAGTATCATAACCATTGTGGCACTTAAGTTGTGTCTTCAAAAGACCATTTGATTTCTCCATCATCCTGATGGTTTCTGAGGGCTGATATATAATACCTGTTAGAATTAGTGGCTATCAGAGTTATATGCCCACTGACAAACTTCTTCTGCTGTAAGCAGGATCCTTAGACAGATGCCATGTTAAACAAGATCCTGCTTCAGTGAATCCAAAATCTGTAAATCCTCAGATAAGCCAGCTAGCTGAGATACAGAGAACATAAAAGGCTGCCCTATACCCAGAATATGTGTCCGTTTTTGTCAAGATGAAATGCTGACTCTTCAAGTGGTTCCATCAGAATGAACGAGGTTCGATGCGATGCGCTTGCCACTGGCGACCGGCTCCTCGAGAGACGGATTCAGCAGTGGTGCGCAGCCACGTCGGAGATGGCGGCAGCCTTTGTTTCTGGCAGGTCGGACATTCAGCGGTGACAGAAACGAGATTGGCCTTCGAGGGTGGGAGTTACATGCCTAGCCTACATTCCTGTCACTAACGTGACTGTGTTCACGAAGTCTTTTACAGGTAGTGAGGGGGCTGGTGATGACTGCAGATGAAAATCCACTGGCGAAGTCGTTCAGTCCCTCCCCCAGTGGATAAGATCTGGCAGGCACTCACGCGTGATAGCCAGGTTTCCACCTTTGTGTCCGTTTCCATAGGGTGCCTCTTTTCGACTTTCCTTGTTACAATCATCTTTTCCATCCCACCCTCAAATTAATAAACAAAGCCATTCACCTCTGTCCATAAGTTAATATGTATTATTACATCAGGCTGGCTTCCCTGATAGCTCGGTCGGTAAAGAATCTGCCTGCAATGCAGGAGACCCTGGTTCGATTCCTGGTGAGGAAGATCCGCTGGAGAAGGGACAGGCTCCCCACTCCAGGATGCTTGGGCTTCCCTGCTGGCTCAGCTGGTAAAGAGTCTGCCTGCAGTGCAGGAGACCTGGGTCTGATCCCTGGGTTGGGAAGAGCCCGTGGAGAAGGGAAAGGCTGCCCACTCCAGCATTCTGGCCTGGAGAATCCGTGGACAGTCCATGGGATGGCAAAGAGTCAGACACGACTGAGCGCCTTTCACTTTCACTGTCATTGCGTCAGCGTACTTTTCTACCTGCATGTAAACAGGTGACCGGGTCGCTATCTGAAGCCCTGCCCCGCTGGGAGAGCCCCTCTCACCACTGTCTTTCAGCAGCATCATACTGGGCGACTGTGCAGCCCCAGCTCTCTTCTGGCGTGTGCCAACACGTGCAGCCAGCCCGCCCACGAATCAGTCTTGCCCGGACTCCCCAGCCCAGCCCCTTTCCAAGCTGGCTGCGAGGACTCCTCTGCAGGCGCCGAGGAGAGGGGCAGGCAGCACTCCCGCGGGGACGCCGTGGACCTGTGGCACCAGCACGCGCCGCTGCCCTCCACCCTCTGGCCTTGTTCACATCAGCTTCAAAGGTGCTTCTCCCATCTTGTGATGAAGCGCCGTTGGGCCCCCGCAAACGTGTGACTCGGTGGGTCAGAGAGAAAGCGGCTCACGATGGTCAGTCTGTCTGCGTGGCCGCTTACGTCTCAAGGTGCTGCTCTGCTGCCCCCAGAACTGGGTGACACGCCGAAAGCTATGCATTAAATAGGCACTGGCGGAGCCTTTCTCCAGACCCCAGGGTTTGGGGCTGTGATTCTGCTACTGGGGCTTGCCATGATGTCGAAGGGCACGTCCTACCATTGGCGCCTCAGCTGGCGCTGGGCCTTCCCAGCTGCACAAGCAGAGCGGCGGGACTTTGGACCCACCGCCAAGGACCCCGTCAGAGGTCACCCCTGGCCTGGGCCTGGAAGTCAGCCGCCGTCTGTTCCTCCCAAATGCGAGCAAAGCAGTATTCCTAAGAGTCAAATACACTGGCTCCAGAACCTAAAGAGCCACCCAGTAACGCATGTCTTTAAATACAAAAATGGGTCTTCTGCTTTGGACAGTGGATGCTATGCCCCTCATTACTGAGCCCCTAAAAAAGTTAACTGAAGTGACAGGCCTGAAAGTTTTCTGGGTTTATCTCCTACCATCTGGAGCACGTCTCTTACTGACACCGCGAACATTTTGCCACTTCTTACTCATCCACTTTGATTAATGCAATGTCATAGACATGTGACCAATGGAATTTGCTGCTAGGTGTCCAGATAGAGTCGATCCCTGAGGAATACATTGTCCAGAGAGCAAGAGAATCAACACCGGCTAGGGTAAGACCGTAAGTGTGTACTTTTGTGCATCTCCCAAGAATGCAGACTTCTTCAGGCCCTCCGTCCTGACTGGGATGGAAGATAGCCCTGTTGTCTGAGCAGTGGTCGTCTGCCACTGCAGCCCTGCTGGTTTGCTCTATTAAAGACACCACAACCTACAAGCAGCGGGGTGACGACTTGGGTGAGTTAGACGTGGTCCGCTGTTATCCTCCAAGGCATCGCTTATGTAGGTCACGCTGGTGAGGCAATGGGTATGTGATGTGGCCACCACCTGGCCTGTCTACAGGTCATTAAGAGTGGCATTAATTTCTTCAAGTCGGCCTATATGCCCTGCTGTTTTCAACTTAACTGTCTTGGTGGGAGACGGGGGGTAGTTTCAGAGAGGTAGTTTCCAATTAGCCTTCCTTCATGCTAGCTTTTACAGACTAGGGGAGAAACAGAGCAAACTCTCAACCTCCAAGTATGCCATGACATTCAGGGACCTGAGAAGTGAGCACTGAAGGGGTTCATGGACCCACTGCACCTACTGTGAGCTGACCCCACCCAACACTCCATTCGTTTCCTTACCTGGCAAAACCCGCCACAATGGGAGGGCTAGAAAGACACTGAGCCCCCGGGTGTAACTGCCAGCTTGATACTTGCTAAGCTTGTATTGAACACTTTATTTCATTAATATATTATCTTAGTTTGGGCTACTGTAGCAAAATACCATCGACTGGATGGCTTAAAGACAAATCTAGTTTTTACGGTTTTGGAGGCTGGAAGACCGAGATCAGGGTGCTGGTATGACCCAGTGCTGGTGAGAGTTCCTCCAGGTTACAGGTGGCTGACTTTCCGTCGTCTCTTCACCTGGTAGAGGGCAGAGGGAAGGAGCAAGTTCCCCGGTGACCCCTACAAGACACTAATACCATTCATGAGGGCCCCGCTTTTATGGCATCATCTAATTCTAATTACCTTCCTACCTCCTAGTACCATCACACTGAGGGATAGTGTGTCGGTATATTAATTTGGTGGGAACACTAACATTCAGTTTGTAACGTGTAGAGTGAAACAAAGTAAATGGCCCTTGATTCCTTTGGGGAAGAGTTTGGTAAATCACAGTCATTTCTGTGCTGTTGCAAAGTCCTTCTTCCTGGGGACTGATCCTCTCCTTCAACAATCTAAACATGGCCTTACATCCAGAATTTGGCCAAGGGATCATGAGTTTTCATTGAGGTGACTCCCTTTGGCTTCCAAATCTTCCACTTTTATTTTAAATGTATAAATTAAACCATAAACTTATTGGCTGCCATCTGTTTTGCTCCTAGCAATTTCACATTCCACACTCCTCTGGGTTAGGTTACCCTGGATGCCACTCTGAACATGCTCTTCATTTAAATAATTGTGTCCACCTTGCTTATGATGAATGAACGTCATCATCTGACTTCTCTTGTGTTGAGATCCCTTTATCCTGCTTACTATTAGGAAATAACCGATTTTTGGGTCCTCAGCTCTGAAGCATAGGAGACAAGCACAGCTGAATTTATCAACAACTTCCATTTCTTATTGTTTTCATAAACAGGCTGGATTTTTGGATATATTTTTAGGAATAGCCAAAAGAATCTGCTGGTGAATTTTGAGTAGAGAATGAGAAAAAGAGAGAAATAATGATGAACACTAGCGTTTTGGCTCTAAAAATGAGATTAAGATGTGCCTGTTCACTACTGCACTGGAGTCTGCAAGAGTAGCAGGCTGGGTGGAAGAAGAAACTGGAGAAGCACTGAAACTTGTAGAGCTGGAATTTATTTTTTTTGCTGGAAGCTAAGACTTTGCATATAATCCTGCTACATTTCAGCCGCTTATTTTTTGGTCTGTCTGGTTAGCCTGGCATATTAGGAAAATAATAATCTGTCTCTAATTGGAGCTTACTTACCAAGGTCTGACTCTGAATCAAACCAACATCTGTGGTGGTAAAACATGAGATAAAGGAAGGAGTCAAGATGCTTGGCACTCTTCCAGTTCTTCGTATTTCTCAGTATTCCATATGGCTCTGTTTCCTGGGCGGCTGGAAGCAGCTGCCTTTCAGGATTTAACATCTGCATGGGGGAATTTAAGAAGGAGATGGAGAAAGAAGGTACCACCACTGCCATCACACATCATGGATTTTCAAGGAAACTAGGTAAGACACATCTCTGAAGAGCACACTCCACCGGAAATGGCTCTAATAATAATATTCTGGGGCTGGAAAATCTGACCTTCTCTCCTGACTCGTTAGCCGGGTAGCCAGTTCTCCCTGCTGCGCTGCTACAGCTCCCCTGAGAGAATTAACCGTCAGACTGAAATGCTAGTTTGTCAGCAAGCTTTCCCCTCACTGATTACAGGGGAGACTGAGCCAGCTGCCTCATTAAGAGCCTGGCTTTTAGACAGAGCAGATTATGTCAGAGAGCAGGAAATGGTCGCACCATTTCACAAATGGGCAAATGAGGGAGTAAGAAGTTTTTGATTTTTCTAAATTCATATTGGAAAATGCCAAAGCTGTGAAAGAGGGTTGCTGGTCAGTTTGGGATCAGTTACAGGGAAATCTGTCCTGTGGCATAGAAAAATATAGGAAAGAAATTGACTAGGACAGCACCTATGTTCATTGGCATGCTGACAAAATGGTGACAATCGGATTGAAAATAAGATCCTATAGGCAGAAGTAGTTTTTAATGGTCTAGTTCTCCACCTCTACCCACTCCAGTATCCTTGCCTGGAAAATCCCATGGACAGAGGAGCCTGGCAGGCTGCAGTCCATGGGGTCGCACAGAGTCGGGCACGATGCAAAGAAGTCAGGCAGACTTCACGTCACACTTCTCCACCTCTGAAAGGCTTATTTAATCCCATTTGTAATGGGCTTCCCTGATGGCTCCCATGGTAAAGCGTCTGCCTGCAATGCGGGAGACCCGGGTTCAATTCCTGGGTTGGGAAGATCCCCTGGAGAAGGAAATGGCAATCCACTCCAGCACTCTTGCCTGGAAAATCCCATGGACAGAGGAGCCTGGTAGGCTACAGTCCATGGGGTCACAAAGAGTCGGACACGACTGAGCGACTTCACTTTCACTTTCACACAAGAAAAGAGGCTAGAAGCCCTTCCAGCACCCCTCAGACGAATGTTGAAAGTCGCTCATCTGTGTCCGACTCTTTGCGACCCCATGGACTATACTGTCCATGGAATTCTCCAGGCCAGAATACTGGAGTGGATAGCCTTTCCCTTCTCCAGGAGATCTTCCCAACCCAGGGATCGAACCCAGGTCTTCCACATTGCTGGTGGATTCTTTACCAACTGAGTGAGGCATTTCCAATTTCTATTGAGGATACATGAATTTTATTTGCTTGTTTACTAAAGCTGTCTTCTCTGGGGTACTAGAGATTTGAGTCTCAAATTTCTTTGACACTTTGAATTCTCCTACATTTCTCCATCATTTCATGATACTTTTTAATTTAGAAAAATTCAAGATGGAAAAGAAATTCCCCAAAGCAGTCAAACTTGGAGCCTTAAGTTATCCAAGATGGTTAGTCAAAAAGTGCCATCTCAGAGAATAAAGACCTCAATCAATGAAAACTCTGAGAAGAAATACAGATGGCAGCTAAACACTGGGAACTGGGGAGTTAGGCTTAGAAGAAATCGTTCTTCATTGTGTGCAGTTCTATTTGCTTCACATACGTTTTACAAATCCTATGTTAAACAATTACAGAGCAACTGGAGAGGCAGTTAAGTCAAGAAGTATAGAAGTCGTCTAGTCTTTTGAAGTTTGGGCAGAGAGAATAATCGTTGTCCAAGGATGTCTGCCTCCCCGTCTCCAGAATCTGTGGATGTACTACCCTACACGGCAGAAGGGACATTGCAGAGACAGGCTGAGGACTTTGAGACGGGGAGATGATTCTGGATTATCTGGGTGAACCCAGTCTAATCATGAGTCCTTAATGTGGAAACCTTTCCAGCTATATCAGAGAGAGCTGTGGCAATACACGAGGGGTCAGAGAGAGTGTTACTGTGCTAGCTTTGAAGATGAAAGAGGCTACAGCCAAGAACGCAGGTGGCTTCTAAAGTCTGAAAAAGGGAAGTAAGTGGATTCTGCCCTAGACATCCCAGAAAGGAACACACCTTAGCACCTACCCAGTAAGAACTTGGATTCCTCACCTCTCAAACTGTAGATTATAAATATGTACTGTTTAAGCTGCTACATGCCTGCCAGCTTGTTACAGTGGTAATAACAACTAATGTAGATTACATCTTTGATAAATTCCACTATAACTGAAAATCTTGGACATACAAACATGCCATAGTCACCAAGATGTGAAGTACAAAAACATGGGCAGATGGCCCTAGAGCAGCCATTTTTTTTAAAGAAAAATAAAATTAAAAAAAATAAATTTATATATGTGTTGTTTTTCTGATTCTAGGCATAATTTCTATTCAGTACAGAAATTCTGGAAAGTAAATAACAGTATAAATAAAAGAAGAGAATATAATGACTTAAAACCTCAACATTCTTTGTCACCACTACCATCATATTGTTATAATCTTACTTAAACTCTTTCCAAGTGTGTGTGTGTATATATATATATGTCTGTACATATACATACATATACATTTGTATTGTGTTCATATGTGTATATGTACATATATACATATATATAACTGCAGCCATGAAATTAAAAGATGCTTATTCCTTGGAAGGAAAGTTATGACCAACCTAGACAGCATATTAAAAAGCAGAGACATTACTTTGTCAACAAAGGTCCATCTAGTCAAGGCTATGGTTTTTTCAGGAGTCATGTATAGATGTGAGAGTTGGATCATAAAGAAAGCTGAGCGCCAAAGAATTGATGTTTTTGAACCGTGGTGTTGGAGAAGACTCTTGAGAGTTCCTTGGACTGCAAGGAGATCCAACTGGTCCATCCTAAAGGAGATCAGTCCTCGGTGTTCACTGGAAGGACTGATGTTGAAGCTGAAACTTCAATACTTTGGCCACCTGATGCAAAGAGCTGACATCTTTGGAAAAGACTCTGATGCTGGGAAAGATTGAAGGCGGGAGGAGAAGAGGCCAACAGAGGATGAGATGGTTAGATGACATCACCGACTCGATGGACATGGGTTTGGGTGGACTCCAGGAGTTGCTGATGGACAGGGAGGCCTGGTGTGCTGTGGTTCATGGGGTTGCAAAGAGTCGGACATGACTGAGCAACTGAACTGAACTGAACATAAATACACATACTGAATAATTGGAATTTTATTATTTACATTGGGATTCCCAGGTGGTGCCAGTGGTAAAGAACCCTCCTGCCAATGCAAGAGACCTAAGAGATGTGGGTTCGATCCCTGGGTCGGGAAGATCCCCTGGAGGAGGGCATAGCAACCCACTCCGTATTCATGCCTAGAGAATCCCATGGACAGAGGAGTCTGGCAGGCTACAGTCCATGGGTCACAAACAGCTGGACTGACTGAAGTGAATTAGCACTGGCAAAGACAAAAAAAGCCAGTTAGAACCGTACTCTGCGGTGGGAATGGTGGACCCAGTTAACCGTAAGGGCTTTGTTTTCCTGACCCCCTTGAAGGATTTGTGAAGGCACTCACACACAGTCTATAGAGTCACCAAGCCAGAAACTTGGCAGGCATCCTAGATATCTCTTTCTCCCTCATCCCTCATCCCCTACCCACCATTAACCTCTGCCAGGGTTACTGTCTTAAGACATTAAATCTATTTCTTTCCTGCTCTATCCCTACTGCCCCTATCTGAGCCATCGTCATAGTCTATGACCTAGACTATGTCATTAGCCTTCTCTGTTGTCTCATTCTAGTTCTCCAAAGCATGTCTTCTCAGGCAACCAGAGTTATATTTCCAATTTACATATCAAAAATTGTGCATAAAATAATACAGTGATTTTCCATTGCTCCAATGGAAAATTGGATTTGACCAAAAATTATTTGCAGTGTGCCTTCTTCCTACTTATCCAGTATTTTCTTGTGTAGATGAATGCTTTGGGGGAATTTAAAGTAGTTTCAAAATTCTGTTCTCAGTCATCACTGTATATAGTAGGGAGAAATGCAAGAGAATGTTCCTATGAATTAATTTTAAGGAAATTTTGGGCAGAGATGCTGCTGCTGAAAATTAGGTTCCATGTGGTTGGCATTATATGGTAAACATATATCTGTGTCATTGGAAGATTTTTCAGATGTAGGAGAGGAGAGTAGGATAGACCTTGGAGATGGTATGGTCCAAGGGATCCCCCTGCGAAAGACTAAATAATAATGGTCTGTAGATCTTGTTAAAACAAACCCCACAATTCTTCTGTTGCTGCTGCTGGGATTCGTGGCAAACATTTCACCCACTGGTCCTGGGGAAGTGTCTCCTCTGCGTGCCTCAACAAAATGAACAAAAATAAGCTGGCCTTCATTGAGTACGTGTGCTATGCCCAAAACTCTGATGTTTAGAGATGACCTGAAGTACACAAGAAAAGTCAAGCAAATTGAATCTCGGTCATTCTGCAGAAGAGGAAAAGAGGTTCATATACAGGCATTCCTCTGAACAGAAAAATTCATGGAGAACTCAAGGAACTAGGGCATATTTCCAGGAAGTGGGTGCCTGCCTGCTTCAGAAACAGATGGAAGGGGAAGCAAAGGGTGAGGAAGAAAGGACCAATTGCTCAGAGTCGGATACTGATGGTCTTCAGACCATTTGCTGATGACACATTAACTTGGTGGCTATGGCCCTTATTATTTTCAAATATTAATTGGCTTCTCCCATTTTGTCCCAGACAGATTTTGAAGCAGACTATAAGCTATGTAAAATATAATGAGATAAAATTTATTGAAAGCAGGTGACAAATTTCTCAAAAAAGGGTCAGGGATCATGAAGTAGGAAGAAAGTAAAGGAAAATGATGCCTATGAGACAGCTGTTTATTCTAAAGCACCAGATTCAGCAAATGTGCCTCTTGCAGGCAGTGATGATTCCAGTCCTAGTAAGGATAGGGTAGTAGGGTTTAGCCAGCAGATAAGGTCTTTACACTTTAGGAGGCTGACAGGTAGATTCCCATTCTGTGTTATCCACAAGTATCTCCCACTACCTCTTTCAAAATATTCATCGTACTTATGGTTATCTGCGTAGTGTCTAATTTCTCTACGCTCCGTTAAAAACTTGGTCTGAAATGTATAGTAATGTATTCTATCATGTAACACAGAGACTAGCATTTAGTAATTAAGCTCAAGAGCATTGGATCAAGGCAAGAGAATCATGGGAGAGTTAAAATGGATTCTCTCAAACCAGACAATAAAATTTCTTTCTCAAAAAAAATGGCCCCTTACGGACGTATAATATGCAGCCATATGAAGAGTGCCATAATTGTTGTCAGTCATTCAGTTGTGTCCGACTCTTTGTGACCCCATGGACTGTAGACAGGCCTCCTGTCTTTCACTATCTCCCAGAATTTGCTCAAACTCATGTCCATTGAGTGGGTGATGCCATCCAGCCATCTCATGCTCTGTCATCCCCTTCTCCTCCCACCTTCAGTCTTTCCCAGGAACAGAGTCTTTTCCAGTGAGTAAGCCATTTGCATCAGGTGGCCAAAATACTGGAGCTTCAGCTTCAGCATCAGTCCTTCCAATGAATATTCAGGACTTATCTCCTTTAGGATGGGCTGGTTTGATTTCCTTGCAGTCTAAGGGACTCTCAAGAGTCTTCTCCAACACCACAATTCAGAAGCATCAATTCTTCGGTGCTCAGCTTTCTTTATAGTCCAACTCTCACATCCGTACATGACCGCTAGAAAACCATAGCTTTAACTAGACGGCCCTTTGTCAGCAAAGTCATGTCTCTGCTTTTTAACATGCTGTCTAGGTTTGTCACAGCTTTTCTTCCAAGAAGTAAGCGTCTTTTACTTTCATGGCTGCAGTCACCACCTGCAGTGATCTGGAGCCCAAGAAAATAAAGTCTGTCGCTGCTTCCATTGTTTCCCCATCTGTTTGCCATGAAGTGATGGGACCAGATGGCATGATCTTTGTTTTCTGGATGTCGAGTTTTAGGTCAGCTTCTTCACTCTCCTCTTTCACTTTCCGGAGCTGTTGTAGTTCCTTTCGGCTTTCTCCCATAAGGGTGGTGTCATCTGTATTTCTAACTGGGCTACCCTTGTGGTTCAGATGGTAAAGAGTGTGCCTACAATGTGGGAGAGGCAGATTCTATCCCTGGTTTAGGATGATCCCCTGGAGAAGTAAATGGCAATCCACTCCAGTATTCTTGCCTGGCAAATCTCATGGACAGAGGAACCTGCCAGGCTACAGTCCATGGGTCGCAAAGATCGGGCATGGCTGAGCGACTTCACTTCCACTTTCATCTGCATATCTGAGGTTAGTGATATTTCTCCCAGCAATCTTGATTTCAGCTTGTGGTTCATCCAGCCTGACATTGCACGTGATGTACTCTGCATTTAAATTAAATCAGCAAGGCTACAATATACAGCCTTGATGTACTCCTTTCCTAATTTTGAACCAGTTTGTTGGTCTATATGCAGTTCTAACTGTTGCTTCTTGACCTGCATACAGGTTTCTCAAGAGGCAGGTAAGGTGGTCTGGTGTACCCATCTCTTGAAGAATTTTCCAGTTTGTTGTGATCCACACAGTCAAAGATTTTAGCACCGTCAACAAAGTAGATGCTTTTCTGGAGCTCTCTTGCTTTCTCTGTGATCCAACAGATGTTAGCGATTTGATGTGTCATAGTGTGTATAAATAATCTGCTATTGTTGGACGTCTTGTCTGTTTCCTGCCGCGCTCTGCCGGGTTCTTCATCACACGTCTTTACTACTGTTACAGCCAGACTGGATTTCTGGGTGAAATCATCATATTGAAGGATGTGAAGTATTAGAAATGAAGTATTGCTTTCTCTTCATGGAATAACGGCCTTAAATACGAGCTGGATGGCTGTATCCCTCTCTCTGCTATTTAGTCCCCACATTCAGGGGTCAGGTTAGACCTGTGACTTCCCAGAAGCCACTGCACATTTTAAAAGGCACCATTCACAGACCCTCCCCAGGTTTGTGCCCACCATGCATTGTTCGTAGGCAGAACGACAGCCCTCTGCCAGGATGTCCACGCCCTGATCCCCAAATCTGTAAATACGTGAGGCTGCGCGATAAGCAGGAGTTAAGGTTACAGATGGAATTGTTTGCTAATCAGCTGACTTTAACATCAAAGAGGTTATCCTGGATTATTCTGGTGAGCCTGATGACAAAGTTCCTTCAAACGTGGAAGGAGGAGACAGAAGACTTATTGTTAGTGTGGAAGGAAGGAAGAGAGACTCAGGTGGCCATCACCGGCTTTGAAGGCAGACGAGGGCCTGGAGCCAAGGAATGTGGGCAGGCTCTAAGGGCTGCAAAGAGCAAGAAGGTGGATTCTCTTTCAGAGTCTCCAGAAAGGACCAGCCCAGCCAACACAGTGATCTAATCCTGGTGAGATCCATGTTGGAATCCTAACTTTGAGAACTCTGAGAAAATAAATCGGTGTTGGTTTAAGCCACCAAGTTTGCAGCGATTTATTACAGCAGCCATAGGAAGCCAGAGCAGCACTCTTCAGCTTCCAAGGACCAAGCTCTGCCTATCCACACCTACGCTCCCTTTATCTAGGAAAATACTTCTTCCCATCCCAGCAGCAAGTGCTTAGCCAGCTGTCCACGCTGCCGTACCTTCTGCTTTATGGCTGTACCCCTTGAGACACAAAATAAAAAGAAATTCAGAGGAAGGGGAGTGTCAGCTCTAAGCTCAGAGCTCCAGTTTGGAGTTTAAGCTCATCGATGTCTGACCAGCAGATCGAGTGATTCTGACACATGCCACCCCTTGGCCGTACCCCCACTACTCTTGGCTCTTGTCCTGCGCTCTGCCTCCCTTAATAGGTGCCAATCAGCATATATTCTCCAAAGGAGGAAACGGTCTGTTAGCACCACTTCTTAACTTATTTCAGAAGCCCTTCTCCTTCACAGATTCTAAGCTGAAAAATCTTTACATGTTTTTAGGTACAGGCAGCAGACGTGGATATGGCCGATGATCTTAAACAAGGTGATTGCTTAGCCAATGTCTATTGCATCCTCTCTGTCAACAAATCCCGAGTGGAGACCAAGCTCCGCGTGAGTCTCTCTGGGAAATAGATTATTGTTTTATGAGACTCCTGTTGCAAGTCCCAGGGAACTCGAACACCAGTCATGGGAAGCCACTTCAGTGGAATTTAACAAAGGTACACAGTTCTGGCCTAAAAGCCATGCTCATGGTCTGGGTGTTCAATCAACAGTGCCGATACCAGATCCAGGCTCAACTAGTGTTGATGGGCAGCCACGGTGTAACAGACCCCATGCTAGGAGCAGTCACCTTATCAATTTCACAGCAGCTGTCCCTTGACTAAGGAGGAAACTGTGTTCATGAGGCTGCACGTCCTCCAGCTCACACAGGCTGGTAGCAGAGCCAGTTTTTGAACCTTCAGCCTTTCGATGTGGAGTCACTGCTCTTTGCACTCTGCACGGTCCCAGCCTCCCAGCACTTGGACTAGGAGATGGCGGAGCGCAGCAGGAAACCAGTGCCCCTGGGCATTGCTCACTGGCCAGCGTCCCGGGTCGCTGCTTCCTGCCAGGCACCTGGCTCGTGGCCTCCTGTCGAGGCCAACACAGAGAAAGAGGGGGCTGGTTCAAGCCATGGAGAAGGAAACCCACCCGCAGCAGCCTCGGAGCAGAAAACGCGAAAAGGGGAAGAATGTGGGATTTTCAAAAGGGAGTCTGGTACTCCGAGTACAACCCCACAGGGACAATCACACCAGTGTTTTTCACTATGGAAACATTATCTAAATAAAGGGGACCAGAATCACAGCATTCGAGAACCAGAGGGGGCCTAGACATCATCCGGTGCTATTCCTCACTTCAAAGATGAGGAAACTAGGGGTGAGAAATATGAAGGTTCCTGGCCAAACTCTTGCATGAAGCAATCATGAAGGTTGAATTATAGCTTCTCATGAGTTAGAACAATGGTTTTATTTATGCACATTATCTCTCCTAGAGAATGGTCATTTAAAATAACAGCACTTTATAATATGGCTATATAATTTTCACATATTTTTATCGAAAAAAAAAAAAGCCATTTCTTCACAGTAACAGATCCTGTTAAAATGACTAAAAAGTGTAACAGAGCTCTAGTGCATTTTTCAGCCTTTTAGTTTAAGACCCAGAGGAGCCAAAGGAAAAAGCAAACAGATATGGTTTGTCTGCATGAGTGCATCTTTTGATTGTGGCTTTTCTTCAAATAAAACAATTAGGGTAAAATAATGAGTCATACACTTAAAGAGATATTTTTATCTTTCATTGAAACATAAATCATTCCTGTTAATAATGATAAAATATCAACTGAGGAAAGCATGAAAATGTTTTTGTTTCCAAAGCAATAGAATGACCAGTAACTTTATCCCCAATGCGTATACTTGCTACATGTAAATGAACCATGAGAAAGGAAAGTCACAATAAAAACGGAACAGTCAATCCTGGAACAGCATCTAAAACAGCTCAGAGCCACTGTCCGTCTTCTTAAGCTCACTGTTGATCCTGATGGAGGACTCTGATGCTTTCCGATAAGAAGCAATGAACAGCCTCTGAGGAATGGAGGGAAGAATTCACATGCTACACGACGTGTGCCATTAAACACGAACGAAATCTGAGAAAGCAGACTACTGAGTGTTCCTATGATTTTTATTTATATGTGCATCGGAAGACTCCATCCTCTTTAGATTCACTGTATCAGTTCAGTTCAGTCGCTCAGTCCTGTCTGACTCTTTGCAACCCCATGGACTGCGGCATGCCAGGCTTCCTGTCCATCACCATCTCCCAGAGTTTACTCAAACTCATGTCCATCGAGTCAGTGATGCCATCCAGCCATCTCACCCTCTGTCGTCCCCTTCTCCTCCTGCCCCCAATCCCTCCCAGCATCAGAGTCTTTTCCAATGAGTCAACTGTTTGCATTAGGTGGCCAAAGTATTGGAGCTTCAGCTTCAGCATCAGTCCTTCCGAAGTACAGGACTGATCTCCTTTAGAATGGACTGGTTGGATCTCCTTGCAGTCCAAGGGATTCTCAAGAGTCTTCTCCAACACCACAGTTCAAAAGCATCAATTCTTTGGCACTCAGCTTTCTTTATAGTCCAACTCTCACATCCATACATGATCACTGGAAAAACCATAGCCTTGACTAGATGGACCTTTGTTGGCAAAGTAATGGCTCTGCTTTTTAATATGCTGTCTAGGTTGATCATAGCTTTTCTTCCAAGGAGCAAACGTCTTTTACTTTCATGCCTATAGTCACCATCTGCAGTGATTTTGGAGCCCAAGAAAATAAAGTCTCTTCCTGTTCCATTGTCTTCCCATCTATTTGCCATGAACTAATGGGACCGGATGCCATGATCTTAGTTTTCTGAGTGTTGAGCTTTAAACCAGCGTTTTCACTCTCCTCTTTCACTTTCATCAAGAGACTTGAGTTCCTCTTTGCTTTCTGCCATAAGGGTGGTATCATCTCCATGTCTGAGGTTATTGATATTTCTCTCAGAAATCTTGATTCCAGCCTGTGCTTCATCCAGCTTGGCATTTCACCTGATGTACTCTGCATGTAAGTTAAATAAATGGGGTGACAATATACAGCCTTGATGTACTGCTTTCCCAAGTTAGAACCAGTCAGTTTTTCCATGTCTGGTTCTAAATGTTGCTTCTTGACCTGCATACAGATTTCTCAGGAGGCAGGTCAGGTGGTCTGGTATTCCCATCTCTTTCAGAATTTTCCACAGTTTGTTGTGATCCACACAGTCAAAGGCTTTAGTGTAGTCAATGAAGCAGAAGTAGATGTATTTCTGGAATTCTTTTGCTTTTTCATTGATCCAGCGGATGTTGGCAATTTGAGCTCTGATTCTTCTGCCTTTTCTAAATCCAGCTTGAACATCTGGAAGTTCTTAGTTCATGTACTGTTGAAGCCTGGCTTGGAAAATTTTGAGCATTACTTTGCTAGCATGTGAGATGAGTGCAATTGTGCAGTAGTTTGAACGTTCTTTGGCATTGCCTTTCTTTGGGATTGGAATGAAAACTGACCTTTTCCAGTCCTGTGGCCACTGCTGAGTTTTGCCAATTTGCTGGCATATTGAGTGCAGCACTTTCACAGCATCATCTTTCAGGATATGAAATAGCTCAGCTGGAATTCCATCACCTCCACTAGCTTTGTTCTTAGTGATGCTTCCTAAGGCCCACTTGACTTCCCATTCCAGGATGTCTGGCTCCAAGTGAGTGATCACAACCATTGTGGTTATCTGGGTCATGAAGATCTTTTTTGTACAGTTCTTCTGTGTATTCTTGCCACCTCTTCTTAATATCTTCTGCTTCTGTTAGGTCCATACCATTTCTGTCCTTTATTGTGCCCATTTTTGCAGGAAATGTTCCCTTGGTATTTTTAATTTTCTTGAAAAGATGTCTAATCTTTCCCATTCTATTTTTTTCCTCTATCTCTTTGCACTGATCACTGAGAAAGGCTTTCTCATCTCTCCTTGCTACTCTTTGGAACTCTGCATTCAGATGGGTATATCTCTCCTTTTCTCCTTTGCCTTTCACTTCTCTTTTCTCAGCTATTTATAAGTCTTCCTCAGGCAACCACTTGCATTCTTTTCCCTAGGAGTGGTTTTGACAATGGCCTCCTGTACAATGTTAGAATCCATGGTTCTTTAGGCACTCTGTCTATCAGATCTAATCCCTTGGATCTATTTGTCACTTCTACTGTATAATCATAAGGGATTTGATTTAGGTCATATCTAAATCTGAGCTATCAAGGATGGAAATCAGTCCTGTATATTCATTGGAAGGACTGATGCTGAAGCTGAAACTCCAGTACTTTGGCCATCTGATGTGAAGAGCTGACTCATTTGAAAGACTCTGATGCTGGGAAAGATTGAAGACAGGAGGAGAAGGGGATGACAGATGATAAGATGGTTGGGTGGCATCACCAACTCAATAGACATGAGTTTGAGCAAGCTCTGGGAGTTGGTGATGGACAGGGAGGCCTGGCGTGCTGCCCCTCATGGGTTTACAAAGAGTCAGACACAACTGAGTGACTGAACTGAACTGAATGGTCCAGTGGTTTTCCCTACTTTTTTCAAGTGAAGTCTGAATTTCACAATAAGGAGTTCATGATCTGAGCCACAGTCAGCTCCCAGTCTTGTTTTTGTTGACTGTATAGAGCTTCTCCATCTTCAGCTACAAAGAATATAATCAATCTGATTTCAGTATTAACCGTCTAGTGATGTCCATGTGTAGAGTCATCTCATGTTGTTGGACGAGGGTGTTTGCTAGGACTGGTGGTAAAACTCTGTTGACCTTTGGTAAAACTCTGTTAGCCTTTGCCCTGCTTCATTTTGTACTCCAAGGCCAAACTTGCCTGTTATTCCAGGTGTTTCTTGAATTCCTACTTTTGCATTCCAGTCCCCTGTGTTGAAATATCCATCTTTTTGTGGTGGTAGTTCTAGGAGGTCTTGTTAGTCATTACAGAACCATTCAACTTCAGCTTCTTTGGAGTTAGTGGTTGGGGCCTAGACTTTGTTCTCAATGACTTAATGATAGCACAAGTATATCCCCACCACAATGTTCACTGTAGTTGGTGGGCTGCACGTGGGTGTGTGCTCGCACACGGATGAATATATTGTCTGCATATTTGTACATGATTGCAGACCTGGTAAGGACTTATCTAACTTGAAAGATGAACTAGAAAGCATGCTAGGTGTTTGCAAAATGAGTCTTGAGGTTTGGAGTCTCAGTGATCTAACCTCTCCCTAGAAGGGGAATCAGGAGTGATAGTGAGAGCTGAAATTTGATTCCTAGTCAGTCTGTAAGCTAGTAATTTGTTCTCTGCTATTTACAGAAACTGTGGAATTTTTTTTCACAGTTCCTTCAACATCCTGGTGAGGCTGCTGTTGTTTTCCATCTCATATAGGAAACAGACTAAATATGGAATGCCGAAGGGGTGCAATTATGTTAAAGAAAAGGGAGGTGGGAAATGATGGCTGAAGATCTCCATGCTGGAAAGTCCTAGAAGTGCCAGGTTGAGTTCTAATTCTGGGTGAGACGGAGACCTACTTGGCAAGGACCTGTCTTAGTGGCGCCAGCACAGGAGGGCAAAACCTGAAAGTAGAGAGTGGACAAGTTCTCTGGGCAGTTCAGTTCACTTCTTTGATTCTTTTTTTTTTTTTTGGCTGGCTCTGTTTGCTTGGCTCAAAATTTTGTTTTTATTTTGGCATCGCTGACTTCTTAGGGATCTTGAGATGATTCTAAATTTAACAGTATAGTTTAAGATGTTTAAAGTTTAGTGCAGAGAAAACACTAGCAATCTCCATAAATAAAATATGGATAAGAAGCATTCTTCCTCCGTCGGAAAGGGAAAGCAGATTGTGCCTGTATGTGTACCTCTAGTCACTGCAAACATCTCTTGCCATGCTAACTACAGAGTCACAGGCTACAGCTGATAGTCACCCGAACCAGAAAATATCCCACAACATCTTTATTGGGATAGTAGTGATGTAAGCAGATTGGAAAGGAAATATCAGAAAAATACTAATAAAAACTAACCCAAGTGGTCATCTTTTAATAAAAATAAACCATGGCATTCTGAATTTGCACCATGGTGGGAATAATGGGAATGCATTTCCCATTAAAAATGTCTAAAAGAGCTGAGTGTATTATAAAAACACGAATAAAAGATATTTTAGAGAGTCACATTAATTTCATTAAAAAATAGCCTATAATAAACTCACTGATAGAGATAAAGAGAGTCACTTCATAATGATAAAAGTATTAGTTCACCAGGAATATATAACAATTTAAATTTTTTATTAACTTATTAATGCCATTTCATATTTTTAAACCCCAAAGTGACAGAATTTTAAGAGGAAATATGCAGGAGAAATGTTCAAGTCTACTCTTTAACTGAGAGGTATTTTTAACACCCCTCATAGAAACTGAAAGATCAAGAAGACAAAATAAGTGTGTAAGAAAATAGAAAAAATGTTAAATATAGCTAATAAGTTGGAAATAATAAACACTTGCCATTTCCACCCAACAAATATAGATGGCTCACTGTCTTCAAAACCAGGTAAAAGTGTAAACTTCGCCGCACACTGGCCTGTCATCTGCTGGCTGTCCGCGCTCAGGGTTTGCTCTTAAACTCTGAGTCTCCGTTTCCTCACCTCTAGAACCATAGCAATAGCAGTTATCTGGCGAGATTATCAGGAGGGTTGCTTTGAGCAATGTGTGTGAAGCACCTACTGAGGAAACAGCATCTGTACATCAGCCTAGTACTGCTTTCTCCCGAGTTCCAGAGAGGAGACCTTTCCTAAAGCTGTTTAATGTATCAAGGATTTGTAAAATGACCTTATGTTCAATGTGCCCCTAATTTTAAAGGTTTTATACAATTTTCATGTTTTTTTTTTTTCCTGCTTCTCTCCTATGCTTTATAGTCCAACATTTAATATCAAATACTTAATTCCAAAAGGTTCTGTTCCTGGTGCTTCAATCATTGCCATTTTCCCATTCTGGGCTTTCCACAGTTGTATTCTATTTTCTGAGCATAATAATGCCAGTTGCCGCTGGATGGTAAGTGCACTAAGGTTTTTGAGTAGTTCTAAAATTCAGAAGAAGCCGTTTTACTTAGAGATCATAAATTCTTCCCCATGTATATTTTCAGATTTTACGAATTCCCACAGTTGTCAAATCACGTCCAGGTGGTTTGCTCAAATGTCATCACTTTTCAAAAGTATCCACAGCAATCACTTAAAGTGCTCTGTCGTTTTGTGTGATGGCTGGCTTGTTTTCAGAGTATGTATTTAACTTAGCCAGAATATCAACTCCTAGGAAGGCCCGCAGTTAACTTCCCTCCCCTTTATTCCTCCACAATTCTTAGCAAGCGTTAAATATGGTCAGTGCTCAATAAATATTTGTTGATCAGACGCTTACCAGATGAGAGAAAGATCAAGGAAGGGGAAGGGGTGAGCAAGAACAAGAAGGAGGCGTATGAAGGAGGCAGGCTGAAACATACTTCAAAGGCTGACTGTTTCGGGAAACCCTGCAGGTACAGCGAGTGATGGAGTGCAGATGGGGCGAGGTTGCGCGCAGGTCCTTGAGCTGTTGAGAAGGTACAGTACAAACCAGAGCTTGTGAGCAGGCTGATTTCACTTTTCGTTAGTGGTGGCATAGACTATAAAATATTTATGTTCATATTCTAAATATGTATTCCTGGAGTAAATAAATAATTTACTGTTCAAGTTATAAATTATTTACTTAGTTATTCTAAATATATATATATATTTGCATTTTGCTGAAAGTAAAACAGGTAGACTGATGGTCTTTAAGGGGTCCTAAAAGAAAAAATAAAATACATAAATCAAGACTTAAGCTACAAGAGGAAGTGTTCTATTACAGAGAAAGAGCAGAAGATAGCCCCCAATACATTGTCTTCTTTGCAGAAAATATTGATTTTATCTGATAACCCCAGTGCTCAATGTGAATTTTGTGGATTTTGTTTGAAATTTTTGAGCTGGGCTTCTGGATTAGAAAATTCGATATGACAAAAACTTTTTAAAAATTCCTTTAATTCCTTAAGGCTCGCCATGACTTCAAAGTAATAGGTAAGATCCTGTCCTGGTCGGGTTGGGCGCACCATCCCACGTGCTTTGGGGCTGGTTCATTCACTGGAATCACTCTGCCAAAGATTTCAGATCCCCAGCAATGACTCGGAGAAAAGCTTCTTCTTGAATAACTTGCTTTCTTCTTAAACATATTATCTGTTGGTTGGACAAACAGTTCAGACTCATTCTCTTGGCAAGCAGAATTCTGAGTCAGAGTCGTTTGGGGACACATCTGTCCCCAATGTCAAGCATGGAATCATGCCTTCTTGCCTCCCACAAGTAAGCCTGAATGTACCCTCAGTGTGGCCAATGGGAGTTACAGTCTACGGTGATTAAGGGTGTGGGTCCGCTGCATAAGATTCTCATCTCAGTCCTTGAGACAAAGCCTGAACATTGAGTTAAAAAGGAATGAGTCCTCCCTGTGTGCTCACAGAACGTACTTCACACGGCAACTACCAAGACCATCGGCTCTCGAGGTCTCCCTGTTTTATCTGGTGATCTTGGGCAAGTTAACGTTTATGGGCCTCAGTTTTCTGATCTTAAAAAGGTGGTAGTATTGGGTTGGCCAAAACATTCATTTGAGTTTTTCCATAAGATGTTATGGAAAAACCTGACCAACGTTTTGGTCAACCCAATAATATTACATACCTTATGGGCTTGTTATAAGGAAAGGATGAGTTAAATCACACACAACACTGGGGTAATGCTTTACATATAGTAAGTGTTTGATGAAGGTCAGTTAGTATCATTGCTATTACTGATACATAAGAGGGTCGTGTATGGATGTGAGAGTTGGACTGTGAAGAAGGCTGAGCACCAAAGAATTGATGCTTTTGAACTGTGGTGTTGGAGAAGACTCTTGAGAGTCCCTTGGACTGCAAGGAGATCCAACCAGTCCACTCTAAAGGAGATCAACCCGGGGATTTCTTTGGAAGGAATGATGCTAAAGCTGAAACTCCAGTATTTTGGCCACCTCATGTGAAGAGTTGACTCATTGGAGAAGACTTTGATGCTGGGAGGGATTGGGGGCATGGAGGAGACGGGGACGACAGAGGATGAGATGGCTGGATGGCATCACTGACTCGATGGACGCGAATCTGAGTGAACTCCGGGAGTTGGTGATGGACAAGGAGGCCTGGCGTGCTGCGATTCATGGGGTCACAAAGAGTCGGACATGACTGAGCAACTGAACTGAACTGAACTGAAGAGTTTTCTCCATTAACTTTTGAGTTTTATTTTAAAAAGCGATTTTCCTGCTTACTTTTGGTAGCTGGCTGGGTATTCATCATGTATGTGTGCTCAGCTGTGTCTCACTCTTTGTGACCCTATGGACTGAAGCCCACCAGCTCCTCCGTCCATGGGACTTCCCAGGCAAGAGGACTGCAGTGGGCTGCCACGCCCTCCTCCAGGGGATCTTCCCCACCCGGGGATCGAACCTGCCTCTCTTGCATCAGCGGGCAGAGTTTTTACCACTGAGCCACATGGGAAGCCCCCGCAGGCCATGTCATACGATTAATAAATATTTATTAAATGAATGAATAAATGGGTATATATAAATAAATAATGAACAAGTGAGCAAATGTTATGGAGTCAGCACTCTAGCACAGTGTGAATCCTGAATAGTTAAGAAATTTTTGTCCCAAACTTGGCTGGAAATTGAAAAGATAGTATCTGATTTCCCTATGCCATAGGCTAGAAATCTGTAAAAATGGATGCCCTCGTGAAGGAGAAAATCTTGAACTTCTCGATAACCTTCTCACATTACTTTGTTGGGTCTTGCTTACAAGCTTCCTACCGATGAACCCATGTCATGGACAACAGTCTTCGGGTGGCACGGTTGTGGGCAGCAGGACTCTTTCCTGGGCTTGATTGCACTTACCACTCTCCAGAACTCTGCAGTCACCGTGGTTTCCAGTCCTTCCCTGGATTATGGTGACATCACTACCGGGAAATCCCCTAGGACATGGAGTCTGATGAGGGTGTAGCTGCTTAGAGCTTGTGGCAGTCAGTGAGGAGAAGCAATGGCAATCCTTCTCTCTGAACTTTCTGTAGACAACCCAAGGCCCAGATCTGGGCGCAGCTTCATCCAGTTGTCAGCCTGTGAGTGGGCAGGGGAGGTGCTGCCTGGACCAGGGCCAGTGGAAAAATCTTTGTTATCAGGTGCAGATCATGAGGGTAGGGGAGGAGATAGCCTGTCCTGTCAACAGGCAGCAGCATCCCCAACTTGAGTGTCAGAGGGGAGCCCGGAAGCCCCCCAAAAAAGAATCTGTCCTGTTAAGACTCAAAAGAGAGGCTTTCTAGCCCTGCTCATCTCTGCCTGGATAAGAAGAGCACCGAGAATAGTATTTACTTTAAGCTTTAATCTGCCTGAAAGTCATTCTTGGCACTCATCCGCATCCTTTCCTGATACTCACTCTACCCTGGGCCTTGCCAAGTCAGGGTCACTCACCTCACTGCTGGACTATCCCAAAGGGAAAAAGTGATGGACACAATGAAGGAGAGAGAAAGACTCAGGGGCGCGATGGTGGGGACCTCCACCATGTGCCACAGTCAACTGTAGAGATGACCGACCTGTCAAAATACCCTTGTCTCAATTCTTGTTATTGTTACCCATGAAGTTCCTAATAAGAATTTATGTGCTTCAATACATTATTAGTAGAAATCATTCTTTATGTCACTAAATTATTTGCTATCTATTGAGAATTCAAAGTTCTCATGGCTTTTTACTTTTTTGCTGCACCATGCAAGTTGCAGGATCATAGTTCTCCAACCAGGGACCAAACCTGGGCTCTGGCATTGGGAGTGAAGAATCCTACCTCCTGGACCGCCATGGAATTCCCTCCAGGTTCTCACAGCTTTTTGCCACCTTTTCTTGTTTTTCTCTAAAAATACTTTTGATCTTTAAGAGTTAAAATGTTAATAGTGCTTTTCTTTAAGATAGTGAATGATTTTTATTTGCTTTTGTGTACTTTCTAAATATCATACAAAGAACCTCCATCACTGCAGTAATCAGAAAAGGCGATTAAAGTCATAATGAGATTGCAAAAGAAAAGCTCACAATGCTTCCCGTGAGGCCATCTCTGGCTTTCTTCCACAAAAGCATTCTCTCTCTGCGTGTGAGTCACCAGAAATTGCTCAATGCTTTGTTGTTCTTATTGCCTTCACATCTCTTTTACATAGCCTCACCTCATTCATCACCTCTGCTTCCACTCTTAAGATAAGATAGCTCATGTAGGGAGAAAGAAAGATGCTATTTGTCAGTGAAGAAGTCTGAAATACGTCTTCCAACTTTGTAGCCTTGATTGCTCCTCTAGACACTCAACTTGCTTTCTACCCTCCCCCATCTGCTCAAGGAACATTTCATGGCTGGCCCTGGAGCTGAAGGAGGAGAACCAGATGCCTTCCCAGGCCCTCCCTGCCTCCGCTGTCGTCTCTAGTCTGAGTATCAGCGACGCTGCTTCTTCCTCCCATCACCAAGATGAGCTGGGAACGCTGCTTGAGCCACAGTAGCAGGTCAGCCTGGTCTAGCCATTAGCTCGTGGCAACCGTTTCCTGTCTCCCATGTTTATTTCTTAACAATTTAGAAGACAGCAAGGATGCCCTTTCTCTCCTCCTTACGTTTTTCTGTTTCCACTGCTGACTCAACATCTGGGCTGTGAGTTGCTCGGAGAGAGTTGCTGGCCTAGTAAGCAACTTGTCTGCCTTCTCCACCCCTGAGTCTCCCTTTGGGAATTGATCCTTGGCTTTACTGAACGTGGTCCCCCCTATATGGAGCATCTGGGTGTGGCTGGGGTTTCACCAGACCTGATTCTTCTCTCTCCCATCCTTTCTTCCTCTTCACCTTTTGGAAAGTGAAACTTGCCACACCCTTTCTCATTGCAGAACATTCACAGTGAGATCGCTGGAAAGAGATTTCAGTCAGTCTCCTAGGAAGGAGATGGACAACAGCTGCCCATTTAGAAAGGGTAAAGTTATGTGCATTAGAGACTCAGATATTCCACACTGCAGCTCCTGAAAACCCCACTGAGAGAAGACTGTCCTGACTCTGTCTAATCAATGCCTTTTCTCCTATTCGATGTGGCATGATCGGTGAAGAGGCATCTAGGGTTCTCTCTGCGGGAACACCTTCCCCTTGTGCAAGTACCTGGCTAGACTCTACCCACCCTTCAAGATTCAGTTCAAATACCTATCTTCTTGAGAATTCCTTTTTCCTGCTTTAACTCCAGTAAAGACTTTTCTCCACGGCCCACTCCTCTTTAGCTCCAAACGTACAACACCCTCTTTGCCACAGTCCTCACTGAGAACGTGAGCACATTCAGGAAACGTGTTGTGTCTTCCTTTCCTTCTCATCCTTAATATCTAGCATAAGCTTGGAGCACCTAGCTGTTTAGAGCAGTAGAGTCAGCAAGTGTGGGCTGGGTGGGTAAAGTTTTGTGGCTCTGATCACTCTGTTGAAGTGTCAAAGACAGAACCCAGGGCAGGGGAGAAGGCCACACTGTCTCAAAGAATTCCTCACTTGCTTCACATTCCCAGTTACCCAGTTACATCTCTTCCTCACTGGACATCCGAGCTGCCAGTAGGAGCAGGTTTTCCTGAAAGCAAAGTCCCTGCCCGGCGTCGGGGCTCCACAGCAAGGCCCTCGTCCTGGAAAGGGCTGCACCGCGCTCTGTTCTTCATGCCAATGGTCAGCCCTTAGCCGTCTGATGCGACTTTCATTTCAGTAGCCTTTCTGATTCTTCTAGTGTTGGCACGAGATGAGTGGGTAAGAGAAAAGTCTCTCATGTTCCATGGCAGCTTGGCAGTCACCCCCAGCTTGGGAAATCCGGAGACCATCCCAGCTCTGCCTGTGCCGTGGCCTAGCTCCAAGTGTTTTAGTCTAAAAACTGAGCTCCGTCCCTGTCTGGGTCAACACAGGCACTTCGCACACACTCTTGTCGGCTTTGCGGAGAGTGTGTCCCAGAGTAGGAATGCCAGCTCTCTTCGGGCTCCCGGAGATCATCATTGTGTTTTTCAAAGGAGGATGTAGCAGCCAGCAAAGGGCGGCAATTGCCCAAGGACACGCAGCACCTAGTAGTAAAAACGGGAGCAAAAACAGAGGCCGGGCCTCCTGACCCCCATCAAGGGCTTGATCTGGACGCCCTGGGCTGAATGTTCTAGCCTGGAGGAGTGTTCACGGCTGAGCATGGAGTGGGAAAGAAAAGAGTAAGCTTCCCCACTACCCAGATGGAGGTGGAGACAAGGAGAATTCCACAAAACTAGCGTCTGACCTTGGGCAGCTATGGTGTCTCTCTGGACCTTGGTTTCCTTATCTTTCAAGTGGGGATGATAACAGCTACCCTACCGACTGTTTGGAAGGTGAGGTGACATCATGTCAAACAGGGCCTGCACAGCGCCAGCTCGGGGCCGACGCCCAGTGAGCAGGGCCTGGCACAGCGCCAGCTCCGGGACAATGCTCAGTGTCCATCTCTGCTCCCCTTCCAGCTCCAGAGAGCTTCCCGGGGGCAAGCGAGGCCGCAGCCCACTGGCTTCCAAGGAGCGCCTCAGGACACGTGTCTGAAGGGCTGGAGAAAAATCCAGTGTGCGTGAAAGCAGCCACATTCCCAGAAAGCCTGCTTATTAGCACTGTTTACTCATAGCCCTTCTCCTCCTCTCTCCCCCAGCAAAACACCAGGCTCTGACTTGAGGTGCCGCCCTGGGAAGGCAGGGCCTCGCGTGGGTTTCAGCAGGGCTGCCTCGTGCATAATGCATCCTGGCCTCCAAAGGGGGCCTGGCCGGCTGCCCGCCCTCCGCTTCCCTCTGTATTTCCCATCATTATCCATAAAAGCCTTCATTATGGTTTGGGTCCCCTTTATTGCACATATAAATAAAATCTGACAAAACTGTAAGTAAATCCTTTAGTGGTAAAAGCTGAGAGGAGAGGGCAAAAATTAATTTTATGCATGAAGAATCTCATTAAGCAGCTTCACGGAAATAAAAGGAACTGGCATCAGAGACTGGGGGGGTGCAGGCTCCTCCAGAGCACGGGTCCCACGGCCTTGACAGGGAGGTACGGTGGGTGGGGGTAGTGGGTAGAGGGGGCAACATGCTCCCGCGGCCCTGGGGGCACCAAGGATCATGCTTGACACCAGAGACAAGCCTTCAGGAAAGGCGTTGGTTTGGGTTTCAGAGGCAGGCAAAGCCTAGCCCAAGGCCCTGAGAAAAGATGGCCGCAGCCGGCTCAAGCTCCTCGGATCTTCTCTGCACTGCTTTGCTGCTGCTCAGTCGCTCAGTGTGTGCGACTCTCTGCGACCCCAGGAGCTGCAGCACGCCACACTTCCCTGTTCTTCACCATCTTCCAGAATTTTCCCAGACTCATGTCCATTGAGTCAGTGGTGCCATCCAACCATCTTCTCCTCTGCCCAGTGCCAATCTTAACTCCTGTGTGATGAAGAATGGGCTGTAGCAGATCCAGGATTCATCTGCTAGGGAAAAGAAATATATGATAAGTTCTGGTGCTCAGCCAGTGAGGCCCAAGCATCAGGGACTAATTCCAAAGTCGTTCTCAATTGATGGATATTATGCGTTTTTTCATTGCAATTTTTCTGATTTTGATCCACATTCTATGGAATCAATGATGCATTTAAAGGGGTTTGCTTCCCCTCCTGAAAAAGGAGCTGTTGACATAAAGACGAAAGCAATGGGTTCAGTTCATCTCCTTCCTCCAGCTTTCTGCTTTGAGCCATTGTCTGTTCTAGTGCATGCCGTTCATCAACACAAGATGAGTCTGCTTCAGGTGTAAAATAACTCTCAGCTCTTTGTGATTTCAGTGAGCAAGGACCATTTCAGGCTCAAGTCACTTATTGCTGAGTTTTGATTGGTTGACCACATGTGTAAATGCAACAGATTTTAACACATAGTGCAGCCTCAAGCCCAAGCGGGAATCAAGACTGCCGGGAGAAATATCAGTAACCTCAGATATGCAGATGACACCACCCTTATGGCAAAAAGTGAAGAAGAACTAAAGGGCCTCTTGATGAAAGTGAAAGAGAAGAATTAAAAAACTGGCTTAACACTCAACATTCAAAAATCGAAGATCATGGCATCCGGTCCCATCACTTCATGGCAAATAGATGGGGAAACAATGGAAACAGTGACAGACTTTATTTGGGGGGGCTCCAAAATCACTGCAGGTGGGGACTGCAGCCATGAAATTAAAAGACGCTTACTCCTTGGAAGGAAGGTTATGACCAACCTAGATAGCATATTTAAAAGCAGAGACATTACTTTGCCAACAAAGGTCCGTCTAGTCAAGGCTATGGTTTTTATAATTGTCAAGTTTCAGTTAGGTTCAGTTCAGTCACTCAGTCGTGTCCGACTCTTTGTGACCCCATGGACTGCAGCACGCCAGGCCTCCCTGTCCATCACAAACTCCCAGAGTCCACCCAAACTCATGTCCATTGAGTTGGTGATGCCATCCAGCCATCTCATCCTCTGTCAACCCCTTCTCCTCCTGCCCTCAATCTTTCCCAGCATCAGAGGTCTTTTCCAATGAGACAGTTCTTTGCATCAGGTGGCCAAAGTATTGGAATTTCAGCTTCAACATCAGTACTTCCATTGAATATTATGGACTGGTTTCCTTTAGAATGGACTGGTTGGATCTCCTTGCAGTCCAAGGGACTCTCAAGAGTCTTCTCCAACACCACAGTTCAAAAGCATCAATTCTTTGGCACTCAGCTTTCTTCACAGTCCAACTCTCACATCCATACATGACTACTGGAAAAACCATAGCCTTGACTAGACTGACCTTTGTTGGCAAAGTAATGTCTCTGCTTTTAATATGCTGTCTAGGTTGGTCATAACTTTTCTTCCAAGGAGCAAGTGTCTTTTAATTTCATGGCTGCAGCTACCATCTGCAGTGATTTTGGAGCCCCCCCCAAATAAAGTCAGCCACTGTTTCCACTGTTTCCCCATCTATTTGCCATGAAGTGATGGGATCAGATGCCATGATCTTCGTTTTCTGAATATTGAGCTTTAAGCCAACTTTTTCGCTCTTCTCTTTCACTTTCATCAAGAGGCTCTTTAGTTCCTCTTCACTTTCTGCCATAAGGGTGCTGTCATCTGCATATCTGAGGTTATTGATATTTCTCCTGGCAATCTTGATTCCAACTTATTCTTTATCCAGTCCAGCATTTCTCATGATGTACTCTGCATCTAAGTTAAATAAGCAGGGTGACAATATACAGCCTTGATGTACTCCTTTTCTTATTTGGAACCAGTCTGTTGTTCCATGTCCAGTTCTAACTGCTTCTTCTTAACCTGCATAGAGATTTCTCAGGAGGCAGGTCAGGTGGTCTGGTATTCCCATCTCTTGAAGAATTTTCCAGAGTTTGTTGTGATCCACATGGTCAAAGGCTTTGGCATAGTCAATAAAGCAGAAATAGATGTTTTTCTGGAACTCTCTTGCTTTTTTGGTGATCTAGCAGGTGTTGGCAATTTGATCTCTGGTTCCTCTGCCTTTTCTAAAAGCAGTTTGAATATCTGGAAGTTCATAGTTCACGTACTGTTGAAGCCCAGCTTGGAGAATTTTGAGCATTACTTTACTAGACTGTGAGATGAATGCAATTGTGTGGTAGTTTGAACATTCTTTGGCATTGCCTTTCTTTGGGATTGGAATGAAAACTGACTTTTTCCAGTCTTGTGGCCACTGCTGAGTTTTCCAAATTTGCTGACATATTGAGTGCAGCACTTTCACAGCATCATCTTTTAGGATTTGAAATAGCTCAACTGGAATCTTATCACTTCCACTAGCTTTGTTTATAGTGATGATTCCTGAGGCCCACTTGACTTCAAGTATAGATGTGAGAATTGGACCATGAAGAAGGTTGAGCAACAAGAATTGACGCCTTTGAACTGTGGTGTTGGAGAAGACTCTTGAGTGCCTCTTGGACTGCAAGGAGATGCACCAAGTCCATCCTAAAGGAATCAGTCCTGAATATCCATTGGAAGGACTGATGCTGAAGCTGCAGCTCCGATACTTTGGCCACCTGATGCGAAGAACAGACTTATTAGAAAAGACCCTGATGCTGGGAAAGACTGAAGGCAGGAAGAGAAGGGGGATGGCAGAGGAGGAGACGGTTGGATGGCATCACCGACCTGATGGACATGAGTTTGAGCAAGCTCTGGGAGATGCTGAAGGACAGGGAAACCTAGCGTGCTGCAGCCACAGGGTTGCAATGAGTCAGACGTGACTGAGCGACTGAGCAGCAGCCTGAAGAAAAGATCAGGTTTGAAGAAAATACTGTTTTCTTATTTTCCAGCCTGGTGTTCATCTCATAAAGAATAGGCAATCAGAAATAATGGGAGCTGTATTGGGTATCAGAGAAAACAAGCAATAGCAACAATAATAAAGACAGAAGGAGAGAGCACCCTTCAATAACAGTCCCTTATTGATGCTAAACTGTTCCAGAGAAACTCCATCTGTAAATCTCTGAAACGTACTGAGAAGACACTCAACATTCTGCCACTTGCCTCTCTGGCTTCAACAGGACAGAAATAGTATTTGGATAATGTCAGTGGGGAATTGAATTCAGAAGCAGCAGCAAGTTCAGGTTGAGTTCGAATCCCAGTTCCATCTCTTAGCCAGTCTGAGATCTTGTGTGACACAGGTAATCTTTCTGGGCCTCCGTCTCCCCCGCATTCCTTTGATGATTGTGGAAAGCTCAGCAGCCTGTTCTAGCAGAGGCACTCCATAGATGACAGCTCTTCCCAGTCTCAGGGAGCTGAGACTGGATGTATGAGGTGAACCAGATTGTAATCTCTGGGTCTTTTCCAACCACTTGCATCTGACTACTCCTCCATCTCACTGCACGTCTTCTGTTCTGTATGTCATGCTTTCGCTTTGATGAAAGTGCCACAGATTAGAATAAAGAGCAAATACATTTTTGAAATGTCAGCCCCAGAGCATTGTTTGGATATGGCTTCCAAGTTCCTTTCCAGATTGTTTTCAAAGAATTCAATTTTCTTTCTTAACTATGCTTGCTGATCACGGCACCTGCTTCATTGGTTGGGAATGCCTTTGGCTTTATAAAACTCTTTCTTCAGCATAAGCCCCCACTTAATTGCCTTGTTCTCCATTGCTGGGTTTGCCTTTTGTTTTGTCTGTGAGCAAAAAAGGTATTATTTTAGCTATTAATACCTCATTTAAAATTAAAAAAAAAAAACTTCTAAAATCTAACTAACTCTCATGCCTACAACTTACTAGAGAAATAGCCACAACATCTGTGTAAGTCATTTGCTGCTTTTTATGCTTGAATGCGGGCTTAACACTTTGAAAAATGCTTTCTTCCTAGGTCCTTTTTCATGCTTGTCTACCTCATTGAAACATTGCTTGACAAAGGTGAAAGAAACTTCAGGGTTTTCCAAACCAGCTGTACATCGTACCTTTTGTAGGGAGTTAGGACAAAAACAAAAACAAAAAACAACACAGCATCTTGGAACTCACCAGGACCCAGTATAGCTTGGGAATTTCTTAAATTACCCATGTGCAACTGTTTTATGAATTTGTATTTGGAGAACATTGAGCTAGTCCAAACTCCACATTTCATAGTTAAGGGAATTAAAAGACAAAAGAGTAAAAACAACTGTCAAGGTGGCTCAGCTGGATAGTGGCAGAACAGGCCTCTGACTCCCAGGGCCATTCTGAATCCCACTTACATATGGCTCCTTGAAACAATTGGTTTTGATACTATTATCTCTTTGGGAATTTTAAAATGATTTCTTTAACATGTGACTGAAAATGTAGACGCTAATGCTTATTTTAAATCATAGGAAAGAACATTGCAATATCAAATGGCAAAAAAAAAAAAAAAAAAATACCCAGGTCACTGGGTAATATGCTTCCAAAAGAACCCAAGAGATTCTCAAGAGAAAATGGACAAGACTTAGGAAATTCCTTGGATGCACCTCACTTATCTGACTGACTCACTGGGCCTTGAGATGACCAACCAAGCTGTCTTTGCTCATTTAACCACCGCTGGTCCAAGTACTGTGGAACCAGTGCTGTGAGTGGTCCCCCTGCGACCCGCTGGTTGAGCCGAGGCGGAACAAAGACGCCCTCGCACAGATCTTTAGGACACCAGGTTACGGCAGATGCTGGAACCCGGCCGCTCCTCCCGCTTCGTTCCCCGTTCCTGGCGTCTCCTCTTCAGACTGGGTCTGGGGAAGCCGCTGGGACCGGCGGCAGCACCGAGCCTTCCCGCTCGCGGCGCCGCTGGCCTGGGGCCGACGGGACCTGCAGACCCTGCCCTCAGACTCTTCACGCTCCCTGGGTGGGCGGCAGCCCTCTCTGCCCCTCTCTGGTTTGTTTTAGCTCTCTTCTTCGAAATCCATCCCTTTGTACGTTTTCAAAGTTCGAAAGTCTTGAGTTCCCCCGAGGACATTTAATGTAAAGACAATTTGTTTATAAACAAGGCCGTATTAAATTCTCAGCCTCAGCTTCCTCATGGGCAAAATGGAGAGCTTAACCAGGAGCGAGGTATTTGGTCACCAATACAAGTCACTAACATTAGCCTGACAACTGCTGACGGATTCAGGTTATTCCTAATTATTAATAATCACTCCTAATTAAATCGACAATTTTGATACAGAAGTGTTTTTCTTATGAAAGATTCCAAATCCCTCTACCATATTCAAAAACAGATATGCTCAGCTTGCAGAATTTGCAGCTTTTAATCTATGTTCCCAAAGCATCCCGTGTTAGAAGAGTATATTTCTTCAGTGTGTTTACCACAATGTGTTGTAATTAGTCGTCTTTAGGTCCTTCTCTTTGCCGGGTTTCGAGCTCCTCAAGGCCAAATGCCATGATGTATTCATCTCTGCATCCTCGACAGCCTAATGCAATGCCTGGCCCGTGACAGCTGCTCAGAAAATGCTCGTTGAATGAATGAAGAAAAGGTCTCAGGCTTAAGCAGACAATGAGAGTCATGACAGCCAACACAAAACTCCTAGTTTGAAAATCATTCTTCCGTCTTTGAGTTTCAGTTTTCCAAGTTACAAAGGAATGATAATCAGTTTTGTCCTCTTCCTGTCTGCCTCGTAACTCACACTGCTGTGGGTTAGAAACCTTGGCAGGGATAAGGCAAGAAGCCATTCTGTCAAACTTGGCAACTTGCTATAAATTTGAAAAACAGGTCTATTCAGTTTAAAAATAAAAATAAAAAAAGAGGCAATCTGGGCTTCCTCTTCTCTTCATTGGAGTCAGAGAGTTACAACATTTTTTTCGGGCTTCATTATACTCCCCTCTGTTATAAGAGAATAGGGAAATCAACTTCGATGGGGATTCATTTTAAGCGGGTGCTCTACAGCAACGTGGCCATTTGCTGCAGAGGAAATTGTTTGCAAACAGCCTCTGTAGCGTTTAGACACTCTCCATGGACTTGTTGGTTTAACGGTGGCCCCTATGAAGGCACAAGTGATCTATACATTCATCCAACAAATAATTGTTAGGGATCCAGTAAATGAAGCCAAGATTTTTCTTTACAGTTAGTTTTGGAGATAAAGCATGAGGTAAGCAGAAAAAGCTTCCTGGTCTTTGGAGCTTTAGCAGATATTTAATTCTCCTTTGCCATTGTAGAGTCAGCAGCTGTTGCAGATCAGCTTCTAGAATCCCTCAGGAGTCTCGTCTTCAGGCCCTGGCAGGTAGGCGTGGGCTGCCTCGAAGATTGCAGGGGAGAAAAAGCAGAGGTCGCCTGCTGTACCTCACAAGCTCTACCCTAAATGCATTCCTGCTCATCTTGCTGACTGTGAAACTGAACTCAAATAGAGCCTGCCCACTTTGATTTGCTCTTTTCTCTTAATGATTTCCAAAAGGTAACAGGAGAATAGAAAATAAAGGAACAAAAGAAGATACACCCGAAGTAGTTTTTAAGCGATTCATCTGGAAAGCTTATGCACAGCTGCCTGTGTGTCTGAAGGCCATTACCAGTTCCTGGAAGGATAATATCCCCACTTCCTATTCGCTGCATTTATCTTCTCTGCTTGGCAGGAGAAAACCATTCTGCTTTGCCTTGCAGGAGATCAGGGACCAATTTTCATCTCACCTGCTTTCATTCGAGCTCATACCACCACCTAGTAGGGCGCTGGGCATGTAGGGTTCAGTAAATATTTATATACTTTACTCAGTGGTGCTATTTTCCTGTGTACCAATGAAAACAAGACAAAGTCACTTGAGTCAGAGAGCTCTGCAGTAGTGGCGAGGAGGAGTCTAGGCACACCACACCGGGCCAGAGTCTCCTTTTCACAGTGAGTGTGACTCTTTCTAACCCCCAAATCAATACTCTTGCTCTAATGTTTACCATTCCCGGATGACTTCTTGCGGAGCTGTGTAAAGAGCAGAATGATTCGCTGGGTTCTGTCCTGCCACTATGTGACCTCAGAAAAATTACTTAACTTGGTTGGACGTTTATTTCTTTATCTGTGCAACTTGGAACAGGTCATCTCTAAGAATAGAATGGGTGAGGATTTCTCTTGGTACCAATACCACTCTGTTGGCAGGTCCTGTCTGGAGCATGGTACTTTTAAACGTTGGGAGGCCACACTTTGGCTCAGAAAATGAATACGATGTCTGTTGTCTGGGTGGAAGGATGACTTTGCAAATTGAGGGCTGTGCGTACACCAGCTGTGTTCTTCCTAGATGTGTGGCCATGGACAGATTACTAAATTGATCTTCTCATCTGTAAATGAGTATAACATTAATATCTACCTTGCAAAGTTGAAATGAGAATTAAATATGATGATCTATACACAGCCCTTAGTACAGTGACTGGATCATGGTATACACCCAGTAAATGTTGCCTAATGTCATTTTTGTTGCTGTTAATGTCACATTTCAAGTATGTATACCTAAGATCTCTTTCTCAAGTAGCTCAGTGGTAAAGAGTCCGCCTGCCAAGCAGAAAATGTGGGCTCGATCCCTCGGTTGGGAAGATCCTCTGCAGAAGGAAATGGCAAACAACTCACGTATTTTTTGCCTGGGAAATCCCAAGGACAGAGGAGCCTGGTGGGCTAGAGTCCATGTGTTGCAAAAGACATGACTGGACACGATTAGCAACTAAAACAAACAACATACAAAAGATCTCTTTCAGCTCTGATATTTAATTATGATAAGCCAGTACTCGCACTTGATGAAAAGCAGTGGGTCAGCCTGGGCTTCCCTGGTGGTTAAGACTGTAAGGAATCCGCCTGTGATGTAGGAAATGCAGGTTCAATCTCTGGGTTGGGAAGATCTCCTGGAGAAAGGAAATGGCTACCCATTCCTGTATTCTTACCTGGAGAATCCCATGGACAGAGGAGTCTAGTGGGCTACAGTCCATGGGGTCTCAAAGTGTTGAACATGACTGAAGTGACTTAGCGCATGTTAGAGTAGCCTAAGGGCATGCATTGAAATATTTGATTTTGGATAATCTGTTAAGTGTCATTAGTGGTTTGACACTGGGTGTTGGGAGCAATCATTCTGCATAGGAGGCTTAAAGAAGTAAATGCTGTTTCTATATCAAGTGGGCTTCCAGGTAATGATTAATGCAGCTAGGATTCAGTCTGCTTTGTGCTTTTCATTTATTTATGAATTCTATAGTTAGCCTATCCTAAAGGAGGTCAGTCCTGGGTGTTCATTGGAGGGACTGATGTTGAAGCTGAAACTCCAATACTTTGGCCACCTCATGGGAAGAGCTGACTCATTTGAAAAGACCCTCATGCTGGGAAAGATTGAAGGCGGGAGGAGAAGGGGACGACAGAGGATGAGATGGCTGGATGGCATCACTGACTCAATGGACATGAGTTTGGGTGAACTCCGGGAGTTGGTGATGGACAGGGAGGCCTGGCCTGCTGCGGCCTACAGGGTCACAAAGAGTCGGACATGCCTGAGCTCCTGAACTGAACTGATGGTGAATTAGAGACACTATTGTAGGTGCTGGAGTTCAGTTCAGTTCAGTTCAGTTCAGTTCAGTCTCTCCGTCGTGTCCGGGTGCTGGAGACGCAGTGGTAATTGAAGTGGACAAGATTTCTGCTCTCCAACAGTTTAATTCTGGTAAAGGCAACAGGCAAAAAATAAGTAAACAAATAAAGGTCAGCCTCAGATCATGATGGGTGCTGGGAGTACAGTTACACAGTCATGTGACCGTGTATATTAGACAGTGGGTGCTCAGCAAAGGCTTCTGCGAGAGCAAATACTTGAGCCGAATGCTGATTCATAAGTAGGAATCAGCTACTTGAGGATGTGAGGAAAACAGTTTCTTGGGGACAGCGGGCCCTTGTGTAGGAACTTGTAATCAAGGAGCAGATAGCAGCCCAGATTGGTTGGCGTAGAGTTAGCTCAGAGAAGAATGATAAGTGCTGAGATGGAGAGTGATGTCGGGTCTGATGGTTTGGGGCATCAGAAGTCCTGATTAGAAGTTTAGATTTCATTCCAAATGTATTGAGAAGCCATTTGAATGCTGTCAGCAAGGAAGTGCTCTGGTTTCTTTGTGGCAAATGGATGCTAGCAGACAAAAGTGGAATCAGTTGAGTCAGTTGACCCTAATCCAGCTAAAAGCTGAAGGGGGTTGGAAGGTGAAGAGAATGGATAGACCTGAGATATGTAGCAGAGGTGGAGGTGAAAATATCAGCTTCCAAAAGTGTGTATCATCTTATCTAGTGTGACATTTGCCCCATATCTGGAAACTTCTTTCAGGTCCCAAGTCCACTACTTCCACAAGTATTTTCCTTCGTCTGTAACTATCCTGCTTGGTGTTCTGGAAGCCTGAATGAATCAGTGCAGCTTTTCTGAGCATTTTTCTTGGATAAAAGTGTCTTCCATGCAGCTCACATACTGAGAAATGGAATCGATGGGCAGCAGCAAAATAAATGTCCACGCTGCTCTCTTGGAGGTGTTAGTATGATTTTTGTTGTTCCTCTACAAGAAATTACTTCAGGTTCACAGCAAGTGATCAAATACCCATTAAGACACTCACTTGTTAGCGAAGGAACATGAAGGAACCTAGATTTTTAAGCCAAAGTGAAAGCGAAGTGAAAGAAAGAAGTCTCAAAACTTGTGACATCCCCCCTGCTTCCTAACTTGTGTGGGCTCCCTGCTTGACTGCGTGTGGGCTCCCTGCTTCCTAAGCTTCCTTTAGAGCGCTAGAGATTGCGTTTGTCAATTTGCAGGGACTAACTTCCTCAGAAGAAACTGTAATCCTGGCTTGCAGCGCCTTGTCTCTGTTATAGTGCTTTTAAGGTATCGGGCATCCCTGCCATTCTCCAGGAGGGGTTGAGAGGTCCAGCGCCTTCGCCTCTCACGCAGGCGGCTGGCACAGCCCTCCTGCTACTGACCTCCCTTATCTGTCACTGGCACAACTCGCGACAGACCTACTTCTCCAGCCTAGCTTGCCTTTCATCACGGGCAGATGGGCTGTTTATTGGTATGGAATGTATAATTGGAATTTTCTAGAACTGGTGAAAATGTCACACAATGACTATTTTATATCTGTCTTCTTTTACTCAGATTTATCCATTTATATATTAATAGGCCTTTCAATGGGTGAGTAGTAAGTAATTCACTGTGTTTCTGTGTGTCTCTGTGTGTGGGTATGTATCACAATTCATCCAGTCACCATTTTGTGGACGTTTGGATTGTTTCTAGTTTTAGGCTATTACCAATAAAGATATTATGAATATTTGTGTACAAGTTTTTATGTGCACACAGGCTTTTATTTCTCTTGAATAAATACCAAGGAATGAAATGTCAGCGTCATATTGTAGGCATATGTTTCACTTAAAAAAAAAAACTGAAAAATATTTTCCAAAGAAGTTTTACCATTTATCATCAGTCGTGCATAAAACGTCCAGCTGCTCCGTGTCATCCCAGACACTCGATGTGGCCAGAAACTGGTGTAGTCAGGCTGCCCAGCTCTGGTAGCACACATTTACAGTTCATGATCCAGTGGGAAAGAGAAGCATCTCCTTTCTGATACTATGTATAAAACATCGGGAGATAATCCTACCAGTGTGCCAATCACCGTCCTGTGAGGTTCTTTACCAAGAGAGGAGAAATATGGGAATTTCCATCATGGCCACAGAAAATAGGGGAGAGAAAGTTCCTCAAAGCTTGGAAGGGTTATTACCAGTGTAAGAGAGAGAAGGGATGTAGACAAGCAGAACAGTAGATGTTACAGTATCTCCTCAAGTCTAAGGAGTTTGAGGGAGAGAGTAGTAGCAGTGCCAATAAAGCTCATGAGTGAGCCACAGAGCTAAGATAAACCTGGCTTTCTCTGTCCGTAAAGACCAACATAAGAAGGGGAAAGGTGGTTCTCAAGTTGAAAGACTGAAGTAAAGGACCCTGTGTGATCACCCAGAAGTGCTCAGTAGGCGGTAGTAAATGTTCCCCGGAATAATTTTCTGAGCCAAGGGATAAACCAAGACAGCAGCTTCTTAGTATGCCCTGAAAGCTTGAGAGTGCCCGCTGGGAATTCATACTTTCACACTTAATTTTTGACTTTAGTTACGATTATAAGATTCTATCAGTGGATCGTTTACATTGAGCTCAGTTCAGTCGCTCAGTCGTGTTTGACTCTTTGGGACCCCATGGACTGCAGCTTGCCAGGCCTCCCTGTCCATCACCAGCTCCTGGAGCTTACTCAAACTCATGTCTGTTGAGTCAGTGATGCCATCCAGCTATCTCGTCCTCTGTCGTCCCCTTCTCCTCCTGCCTTCAATCTTTCCCAGCATCAGGTTCTTTTCAAATGAGTCAGCTCTTCTCATCAGGTGGCCAAAGTATTGGAGTTTCAGCTTCCAATGAACACTCAGCTTCCAATGATCTCCTTTAGGATGGACTAGTTAGATCTTCTTGCAGTCCAAGGGACTCTCAAGAGTCTTCTCCAGCACCACAGTTCAAAAGCATCAATTCTTCAGTGCTCAGCTTTCTTTATAGTCCAACTCTCACATCCATACATGACCACTGGAAAAACCATAGCCTTGATGAGACGGACCTTTGTTGCCAAAGTAATGCCTCTGCTTTTTAATATGCTGTGTAGGTTGGTCATAGCTTTTCTTCCAAGGAGTAAGTGTCTTTTAACTTCATTTAATTGCAGTTACCAATTGCAGTGATGTTGGAACCCCCCAAAATAAAGTCAGCCACTGTTTCCATTGTTTCCACATCTATTTGCCATGAAGTAATGGGATCAGATGCCATGATCTTAGTTTTCTGAAAGTTGAGTTTTAAGCCAACTTTTTCACTCTCCTCTTTCACTTTCATCAAGAGGCTTTTTAGTTCCTCTTCACTTTCTGCCATAAGGATGCTGTCATCTGCATATCTGAGGTTATTGATATTTCTCCCAGCCATCTTGATTCCAGCTTGTGCTTCATCCAGTCCAGCGTTTCTCATGATGTACTCTGCATATAAGTTAAATAAGCAGGGTGACAATATACAGCCTTGATGTACTCCTTTTCCTATTTGGAACCAGTCTGTTGCTCCATGTCCGGTTCTAACTGTTGCTTCCTGACCTGCATACAGATATCTCAAGAGGCAGTTCAGGTGGTATGGTATTCCCATCTCTTTGAGAATTTTCCACAGTTTATTGTGATCCACACAGTCAAAGGCTTTGGCACAAATAGCATTTACATAACATGGAATATAATATGTTCAAGAACTATTTCATTACCCCCCAATTAAAGCAAGCCCTAGCCCTGACATTCAGAAGGATTCTGTGTGTCATCTCTGTCTATGCCTTTTTTTTTTTTTTACTGTTTTTAAGTCTGAAGCTCCTTCAAGAATGTGCTCAGTTCATGATGATATATGAAATGTTTAGTCTTCTCTGTACGATTGATGATTCCAGTTCCAGTGACTGAGTTAGTGTGCAGATAGAAGTGTGAATTGTCAGCCTGAGGTACTGTTTTGTCTTCTGTTTCTGTGAGCCTGGTCTTTCTTTGTATTTTTGTCTTTAGTGTGAGATGACATTTTTGCTGTTGATATTAGTGGTCTTATGTAATTACAGATCAGCGATGCTTTACAGCAACAAAGACATTGCATGATTGGCATGGGATATTGGTATCTCTCAGGTGTTTCTGAACTTAAACCAATTACATTGTTTCCAACACTTATGAGATATGAGTAATTATCTCCTGAAACATATGAAATCATCTCTGTTATTAGGGGGTATTTCAGTGAAAGGTAGTGCGGGTGTTTGAATTCTGAATCAAAAGCAGGAAGATCACTTGAATTGCAGGGTTTCAAATGTGCTGGCTTGGCGTTGAAGTGTTGAGTCTCTAGCTGCACTGTGCCCACCAGGTTCCTCTCTCACTAAACTGCTGCAGTAGACCTGCGAGCTGGTACGAGACTCGTCTGCAAACGAGGGAGTTCTCCCAGTGTGTCTACTCTTTAAAGCCAGGCTCCTGGGTCTTGGCTTGCATTGCTCGTTCTTTCTTTTCAAAAACTCCAAGACTGTTTCTCTATCACTTGACAGAAACACGCTTCAGTTCCAGGTGCCGTGTTGCATGGCTGTACCAAGACCACAGGGACTGTAAAGATGAAGGCACCTTGTTGTACATAGGCTGACTTGCCTGAGTGGCTCACTCACATTCATTCTTTCCCAAAGCAGAGTGGCTTCTTTGCTCTGAACTTGAGGCTGCCCTAAATAAGAACAGCAAGTCAGGCCAGAAACAGGAGATGCTCTGCAAATGGTCTCTCCAACTGTGAACATCAGGAGACTTCCAGGGCTCTCAGCAATACCTGATATCCCCCGGGCTTGAATTGTCTCTGTGAACACCATCCAGTAGATCATGGGAAATTTCCATATAAAAGTTGAAAATAGCTGCTCTACCTTCCATACATTTCATGAACTCATGGAGTGTTCGTGCTATCTTTATGACATGATGACTCAGCTAAATACTTGCTGAGGATATTTGTGCTCAAAACTGTGGCTGCAACTAGGGGTGTCTACAAAAGGTAGAAAAAGCCATTCCCTTACTGTTTAGGAGTGAACAACAGAATGAAAGCAGTCAGAGGTTAACAGAAACAGTTATTGTACTGTGAGAGTGAGAACCTCAAACTGGGATCCAGACAGCTGGCTGCATCTTCGGGCTGTGCTAGCTTTTATGGGTGCTACCCACTCCAGTATTCTTTCTCGGAGAATCCCCACGGAGAGAGGAGCCTGGCTCTCTGCGGGCTGCAGTCCACAGGGCTGCAAACAGTCAGACACGACTGAGCGACGAACATTCCACTTTCACTTCTGGTAAATCATGTCCCTCTCTGGACTGCACATGCCTCATATACAAAATTAAAGTGTTAGGCCGGCTGTGAAGAACTGCGCAGAAGCGTGGCCAAGAGGAGCTACCCCTCGCCCGACCGGGAAGGCAGCTGAGAGCTGCTAGCCTATGCCCAAGGCCAGGGGCGGCAGCCGGGAGGAGATACCCCTCATCCAAGATAAGAAAAACCCAAGTAAGATGGCAGCTGTTGTGAGAGGGCATTAGAGGGCAGACACACTGAAACCATAATCACAGAAAACTAGTCAATCTGATCACACGGACCACAGCCTTGTCTAACTCAATGAAACTAAGCCATCCTGTATGGGCCACCCAAGATGGGCAGGTCATGGTGGAGAGGTCTGACAGAATGTGGTCCACTGGAGAAGGGAATGGCAAACCCACTTCAGTATTCTTTCCTTGAGAACCCCATGAACAGTAGGAAAAGATATTGAAAGAGGAACTCCCCAAGTCAGTAGGTGCCCAATATGCTACTGGAGATCAGTGGAAAAATAACTCCAGAAAGAATGAAGGGATGGAGCCAAAGCAGAAACAATAGCCAGTTGTGGATGTGACTGGTGATAGAAGCAAGATCCGATGCTGTAAAGAGCAATATTGCATAGGAACCTGGAATGTTAGGGCCATGAATCAAGGCAAGTTGAAAGTGGTCAAACAGGAGATGGCAACAGTGAACTTTGACATTCTAGGAATCAGCGAACTCGAATGGACTAGAATGGGTGAATTTAACTCAGATGACCATTATATCTACTACTGTGGGCAGGAATCCCTTAGAAGAATTGGAGTAGCCATAATGATCAACAAGAGAGTCCAAAATGCAGTACTTGGATGCAATCTCAAAAACAACAGAATGATCTCTGTTTGTTTCCAAGGCAAACCATTCAGTATCATGGTAATCCAAGTCTATTCCCCAACCAGTAACACTGAAGAAGCTGAAGTTGAACGGTTCTATGAAGACCTACCCTGCTTATTTAACTTATATGCAGAGTACATCATGAGAAATTCTGGGCTGGAAGAAGCACAAGCTGGAATCAAGATTGCCGGGAGAAATATCAATAACCTCAGACACGCAGATGACACCACCCTTATGGCAGAAAGTGAGGAGGAACTAAAAAGCCTCTTTATGAAAGTGAAAGGAGAGTGAAAAAGTTCGCTTAAAGCTCAATATTAAGAAAACTAAGATCATGGCATCTGGTCCCATCACTTCATGGGAAATGGATGGGGAAACAGTGGAAACAGTGTCAGACTTTATTTTTTTGGGCTCCAAAACCACTGCCATTTGTGATTGCAGCCATGAAATTAAAAGACACTTATTCCTTGGAAGGAAAGTTATGACCAACCTAGATAGCATATTCAAAAGCAGAGAGATTACTTTGCCAACAAAAGTCCATCTAGTCAAGGCTATGGTTTTTCCTGTGGTCATGTATGGATGTGAGAGTTGGACTCTGAAGAAAGCTGAGTGCTGAAGAATTGATGCTTTTGAACTGTGGTGTTGGAGAAGACTCTTTAGAGTCCCTTGGACTGCAAGGAGATCCAGCCAGTCCATTCTAAAGGAGATCAGTCGGGGGTGTGCTTTGAAAGGAATGATGCTAAAGCTGAAACTCCAGTACTTTGGCCACCTCATGCGAAGAGTTGACTCATTGGAAAGACTCTGATGCTGAGAGGGATTGGGGGCAGGAAGAGAAGGGGACGACAGAGGATGAGATGGCTGGATGGCATCACAGACTCAATGGATGTGAGTCTGAGTGAACTCTGGGAGTTGGTGATGGACAGGGAGGCCTGGCGTGTTGCAATTCATGGGGTCGGAAAGAGTCAGACACGACTGAGCAACTGAACTGAACTGAACTGAGGAAGACCTACAAGACCTTTTAGAACTAACACCCCCAAAAGATGTCCTTTTCATTATAGGGGACTGGAATGCAAAAGTAGGAAGTCAGGAAACACCTGGGGTAAAAGGTAAATTTGACCTTGGAATATGGAATGAAGCAGGGCAAAGACTAATAGAGTTTTGCCAAGAGAACGCACGGGTCATAGCAAACACCCTCTTCCAACAGCACAAGAGAAGACTCTACACATGGACATCATGAGATGGTCAACACCGAAATCAGATTGATTATATTCTTTGCAGCCAAAGATGGAGAAGCTCTATACAGTCAGCAAAAACAAGACTGGGAGCTGACTGTGGCTCAGATCATGGACTCCTTATTGCCAAATTCAGACTTAAATTGAAGAAAGTAGGGAAAACCACTAGATCATTCAGGTATGACCTAAATCAAATCCCTTATGATTATACAGTGGAAGTAAGAAATGGATTTAAGGGACTAGATCTGATAGATAGAGTGCCTGATGAACTATGGACGGAGGTTCCTGACATTGTACAGGAGACAGGGATCAAGACCATCCCCATGGAAAAGAAATGCAAAAAAGCAAAATGGCTGTCTGGGGAGGCCTTACAAATAGCTGTGAAAAGAAGAGAAGCAAAAAGCAGAGGAGAAAAGGAAAGATATATGCATCTGAACGCAGAGTTCCAAAGAATAGTAAGGAGAGATAAGAAAGCTTTTCTTGGCGATCAGTGCAAAGAAATAGAGGGAAACAACAGGATGGGAAAGACTAGAGATCTCTTCAAGAAAATTTGAGATACCAAGGGCACATTTCATGCAAAGATGGGCTCAATAAAGGACAGAAATGGTATGGACCTAATAGAAGAAGAAGATATTAACAAGAGGTGGCAAGAATACACAGAAGAACTATACAAAAAATTCTTCACAACCAAGATAATCACAATGGTGTGATCACTCATCTAGAGCCAGACATCCTGGAAGGTGAAGTCAAGTGGGCCTTAGAAAGCTTCACTATGAACAAAGCTAGTGGAGGTGATGGAATTCCAGTTGAGCTATTTCAAATCCTGAAAGATGATGCTGTGAACGTGCTGCACTCAATATGCCAGCAAATTTGGAAAACTCAGCAGTGGCCACAGGACTGGAAAAGGTCAGTTTTCATTCCAATCCCAAAGAAAGGCTATTCCAAAGAATGCTCAAACTACCGCACAATTGCACTCATCTCACACGCTAGCAAAGTAATGCTCAAAATTCTCCAAGCTGGGCTTCAACAGTACGTGAACTATGAACTTCCAGATGTTCAAGCTGCTTTTAGAAAAGGCAGAGGAACCAGAGATCAAATTGCCAACATCCGCTGGATCATGGGAAAAGCCAGAGAGTTCCAAAAAAATATCTATTTCTGCTTTATTGACTATGCCAAAGCCTTTGATTGTGTGGATCACAATAAACTGTGGAAAATTCTGAAAGAGATGGGAATACCAGACCACCTGACCTGCCTCTTGAGAAACATATGCAGGTCAGGAAGCAACAGTTAGAACTGGACATGGAGCAACAGACTGGTTCCAAATAGGAAAAGGAGTATGTCAAGGCTGTATATTGTCACCCTGCTTATTTAACTTAGATGCAGAGTACATCATGAGAAACGCTGGACTGGAAGAAGCACAAGCTGGAATCAAGATTGCCAGAAGAAATATCAGTAACCTCAGATATGCAGATGACAGCACCCTTATGGCAGAAAGTGAAGAGGAACTAAAAAGCCTCTTGATGAAAGTGAGAGAGGAGAGTGGAAAAGTTGGCTTAAAGCTCCACATTCAGAAAATGAAGATCATGGCATCTGGTCCCATCACTTTATGGGAAGTAGATAGGGAAACAGTGGAAACAGTGTCAGACTTTATTTTTGGGGGCTCCAAAATCATTGCAGATGTTGACTGCAGCCATGAAATTAAAAGACACTTACTCCTTGGAAGGAAAGTTATGACCAACCTAGATAGCACATTCAAAAGCAGAGACATTACTTTGCCAACAAAGGTCCGTCTAGTCAAGGCTATGGTTTTTCCTGTGGTCATGTATGGATGTGAGAGTTGGACTGTGAAGAAAGCTGAGCACTGAAGAATTGATGCTTTTGAACTGTGGTGTTGGAGAAGACTCTTGAGAGTCCCTTGGACTGCAAGGAGATCCAACCAGTCCATTCTGAAGGAGATCAGTCCTGGGTGTTCATTGGAAGGAATGATGCTAAAGCTGAAACTCCAGTACTTTGGCCACCTCATGCAAAGAGTTGACTCATTGGAAAAGACTCTGGTGCTGGGAGGGATTGGGGGCAAGAGCAGAAGGGGACGACAGAGGATGAGATGGCTGGATGGTATCACCGACTCGATGGAAGTGAGTTTGGGTGAACTCCGGGAGTTGGTGATGGACAGGGAGGCCTGGCGTGCTGCGATTCATGGGGTCGCAGAGTCGGACACGACTGAGCGACTGAGCTGGGCTGAACTGATCCTAATGGTGGGGCCCTGGTTCCCAGTGTAACCGTGTTTCTGAAGACAGAGGTGATTCGAAAGAAGGTTCTTCCTATTTCATCTCTTACCTGAGTTACCGATCGCAGCCTCTGTCCCGAGAGCTGGTCCTTGTCCAGTCAGCGCCCATTCTGGCAGCGTCCAGGTGACTCCAGTGCTCCTCGCTCTCTGCTGCCTGAGCTGACATGCTCTGAATCTTCTCCTCTGTTTCCGTCGTCATGTTAGTCTGGGAAACCGCTTCCTCGTCTTCAGCCTCGTCTGTAGCCAGCGGTGGCGAAGTCATCCGAATCTGATTAATGAAACGTAGCGGAAAGTTCAGTGCAGTGACCCGGGGAAGTTTCTCTTCCCTTCTTGTGCTGGTCTGTCCCTGCGTATTGCTCTTTTAAAGATCCACGTGGTGAGCTGGGAGCCGAGACAAGTGCCTGGTCTGGTTTCACGCTGAGCCTCTGAACCTGCTAGCCACCCTCTTCCAGACTTCCTGTTGCATGAAACAAACCAACAAAAAAGGCCCATTTCATCTTACAATGCTGAAAATTGGGTTTTATGTTACTTGTATTTTAAACTATTCCTAACGGGTACAGCACACTATGAAGTAATATGTGCATATAAAACTTCGTCATTATTTGAGGATAATTGGTGCTGAAAAAGGCCACTTGATGTGAACCCATATATATATAGCATGGGCATCAACATCACAGTGAATAAAGACAGAATGTTTAATTGGGATTTAATCTTGGAAAATGCAACTAAAATTGATGGAAATAATTTAATTAATACTTAACATTTAGCTTATAATTATAACTTCAGGCAATAAAACCATTGTGACCTTTTTAAAAAAACAGCTTCATAGAGGTAAAATTGGCATGTCACAGAATTTGCCCATTATGAATGTACACTTAGACAAATTTGAGTAAATTTATATAGCAGTATAATTATGTACATAATCCTGTTTTAGAACATTTTTCTCACCTTAAAATTTCCCTCATGCATGTTTTTAGTCAATTTATGCTCATACCATTAGCCCCAGACAATCGCCAGTCAACTTTCTGTATCTATACTGTACTGTGAAAGTTGCTCAGGCATGTCTGACTCTTTGTGACCTGTGGACTGCAGCCCCCCTGCTCCTCTGTCCATGGGATTCTCCAGGCAAGAATACTGGAGTGGGGTGCCATGCCTTCCTCCAGGGGATCTTCCCAATCCAAAGATCAAACCCGGGTCTCCCGCATTGCAGGCAGACTCTTTACCTACTGAGCCACCAGGGAAGCCCAAGGTGCTTGTCTGCCGAAACCCAGGACAGTCTGTATCTATAAACTGGCCTTTAATGGGTATATGTAATCTTAAAATATTTCATCTTCCTATTCTCTAAAATGGTATGCTTCTCAATTTCTATAAATCTTCAAAATTTTCCTTCAGAAATATGCTATAGCTTTCAACGTACAGATTTTACACTTTATTGTTAAAAATTTTCAGAAGCACTTAAATCCTTCTGATGTGATTTTGAACATAATTTTCTTAATTGAACATTTGGATTTTTTTCTAGTATACAGAGCTGCAATGTCCACGCATCTTGTGTTCTGTGTCTTCTTGAGTTTGGTTATGTACTCTAGTCGGTTTAGGGTGAGTGCTTTGGGGATTATGCATACAGGGTCGCAGAGTGTGTAAGTGAGGACAGCTTCACTTCCCCCCTTCCTAGTTACACGCCCACCGAGCGTTGTTCGATCTCACCTCTGAAAGTTCTCCCAGGGCCGTCTGTCGACTCTGCTCTTCCTTTGTTGCTTCCTGACTCACTGACCTCTCCTTCTGTAGAGCTCATCTCCGCTCAGTCCTTAGGACACTTGCACATGGTATCCCTTTGTCCTCAACATTCTTCACCCTGAACATTCTTCCATGGCTGCCCCCTTCCACCATTTTCATCCTTCACGTCTCAAATCAAAAACCATCACTTCAAAGTAAACTTCCCTGGTCATCCTGGGGAAGGCTGGCATCTCCATAACTAGTCTGTATCATTCTGTAAATGATTTTCTTCAGAACACTTACAACCCGAAAAGAATCTCCTCTTTTCACTTATTTATGTTGTTTCCCAGCTCTCAGCTTGAATGTCATTTCCTTAGAGGCAGGGGCCCTATCTGTGCTTTCTGCTGCTAAGTCCCAGCGCCTGCCTCATGTTAGGTGTATTTCTTTTTCTTTTTCATTTTGCTGTATGGTTGACAGAAGAAAAAAAGAAAAATTAAAAGCATGCAAACAAAAACTATTCAAAAGACTGACTTTCATATATTAGTTACTGCTGAAGAATGGACTGGAAATTATCACAGGGATTAGCTATTCTAAAGGGAAGAGAGGGCATTAAACAAAAGCAAGCTGGCACATTTTGATTATGTGTTGGAGCTTTGAAACTACAGGAGATAGTGATTTTGTGAACTCAGGCATGGGCCTGGGACCATTTGTCACACACACCTTGGAGTTTGAGGGAGGGCTATTCAATTGCATCTGTGCAGATTCTTTTTCTGAGCTAGAGAATTAAGAGTGCAAGCTCTGCACCTGAAAGTTTCTGTGAAGCTCAGACCGGCTCGTGGCAGATGGGCCCGTGGCTGGACCTTTGTTTCTCCCACCTCTTTCCCTGTCATCTCCTGTCTGTTCATCCCGAACCGTCGTGGGATGCGCTGCTGCAGAGCTGCTGGTGCGGACTCGGGGCTGCAGGAGGCACTCTGGTACAGGGTAGCGCTCACCACTGGGCCCTCCAGATCGTTCACTAGTCCCTTGGTGTCATTCTCTTGACAAGAAGATCTGGGAATTCAGCGCACTTTTCCCCTTCAGCTAGACGCCACCAGAGTGTCTGACTCTCTGGATGTGTCAGGAAGGCTCTGTAATTAAATGGCTCAGCATGTCTGTTTGTCAGGGTGATATAAAATAAGGGAGGAAAATGTTTGCTTTGTGAAGCCCTGCCATAAAACCTTCAGGAAGGATTATACATCATCAGGCCTTTGACTCACAAAGGAAAATGCTCTGAAAGACAAAACATCTTTAGTGTCAATTTTCAACTAGGAGAAAATGGAATGAAATGAAGGTTGACATATGGAACAGTTTTCCATAAGCTGTTTCAAATATAAGTCACAAGAAAGGTCACTTTGAGGATATGGTAGAAGATCAGATGAGATGCTCCTAATAACTTGAATGGAGCCCAGAGCTGACTGACTTCTCTGTGCCAGCGGGCCATGCCGTGGAGTATGCTCAGTCAAGGAAGAACTGGGCTCATTAATCCTTCGTGATTGCAGAGGGCTTCTATAGAAAGGGAGGCTAAAACTAGCTTGGAAAACACGAGAGCAGACTGTCTCTACCTTCATTCACCTAAGCCCATCCCTGGAAAACAGTCCTTTCACCAAATTCTCCCTCGCCAGGACTACCATGGATATAAGCTGAAAGCATAGTGAAATATGACCATCGCAATTGCATCCCAGTCATATTAGAAACTCAGCCTATACAATGAACACTGCTATGCTGTGATGAAACACAGTTTCACATGAAACCAAACACTCCAAGAGTGTATTTCTCAGAAACTTTGGTCATATGCACATTTTGGGGTGTTGATAAATATATATGATTAAGATACAATCTCATCAAGGAGTCATAATTGGCTAATCTTGGTTCTAGATTCAGGATGCAGCATGGAAAGTTCATTTTAGATTCATGCTTTAAAGGAGTTAGGATTTTCCAAGCCACAGTCTCCAAACGGTGTGCTTCTTTGTGCAGTTATAGGTTAAACTAATTCATCTTATTCCTCATCGCCTCCTCCCCGATTCATAATCTCCAGTTTCCTGATACAATAATATGTAGATTTGTTTCTGTTGTCTGACAGTTGATGGAGCATTAAATAAAAAGAGATGACAAAGCCAGAATAGTAGCTCTCACTCCTGACTCACAACCTCAGCAAAAGCAAAAAATGAGTAGATCAGTCTTCCCTTGGAGAGGGGTGGCCAAAAGTCCTGCTCGCGGGCTGGATACATGAAAACAAAAGGGGGCTTTCCATTTGCTGCTTGTCAGCACGTGCCACTGTCCCCTCCCCTCAGGCCTGGCCCATTAGAGCAGGTGCAGTAGTAACTGCGCTTCCTTTTTGGCTGATAGTATGTCAAGCTGAGAGTCAGGGAGGAAAGTGGTCCTCCAGGTGAGAGTGGCCTACCACCGCGGGTAGCAGCAAGAAACAGGGACGGATTCAGAAGTGGACTGGACTCTTGTCTGTGAGCCCATTTCCTGGGGCGTTGCCTGCCGTGCCTAGGCCAGTCCTGCCTGAGAGCTGCGCTGATTGTGCTTCCGTCTCCCACGTGCCCCAGATGCCCAACCTTAGCGGATTGAAAGCACCAGGCCCTTTAGTACAAGCCACGCTGATCGATTTGACTCGAAAAAGAGAAAGCACACATTTTGCACAACATGGCACAAGGTACATCCATTAACAGAGCTGCTGGTAGGGAGACCAGAGCAGCTCCTACGTGTTTCTCTTCCAAGAAGCTGTCCCTCGTTTGACGGAGTCTACCCACTGCGAGGAATTTGCATGGAGTGGAAAGGGAGGAAGAGGCCATTTGTCTGCCGGTCATCCAGGTGGCTAACGTGGAGAGGATGTCACACCCAGGTCACCCTGCCTGGGGCACCCTTCAAGGGCAAGCAGGTTGCTGGACAGCAGCTCTGTTGTGTCTATAAAGCCCAAGTGGCGTAGTAGGACTTGAAGCCGGGCTGGCTTAGCTTGACGACTGAGCCCGCCTGTTCCCATGCTCAGATTAGTTCTATTCCTGTAGGATGACTGCAGAGCTAGGATCCTCTTTCCTTTTGGAATTACTTTGAGGTCTCTGCAGGAAATTTAATCTACTCATACAGCTTCTCTCATTAAAAAAAAATTGATCAGCTGCTAATTATTTATCTAGACAATTTCTTTCCAAATTCTCAGAGCTCTATCTCAACAATATTTTTCCTCTTATGAACTTGCTGTGTTAAAAAATAAACCAATGAATTAAAGAAAAGTAACAGAAAAAAAACTCCATTTTAAAATTTGCTTTTGGGATTTATAAAGCCCAAGCTACTTCTTTGGTTGTTATTATTTTTTAATAATGACTTTGTTGATATATGGTTCACACACAATAAAGTCTCCCCTTTAAAACTGTACAGTTCAGTGGTTTTGAGTCTGTTCACAGAGTTTTGCAGCCATACCACTATCTAATTCCAAAACATCTTCTTCTCCCCACCAAGAAACTCCATTAGCAGCCTCTCACATTTGCCTTACCCCTGGTCCCTGACAACCACTAACATGCTTTCTGACTCAATTCATATAAATCACATCATAAAAGATGTATATTTTGTGTCCGAATTCTTACATGCACTGTGTTTCAAAGTTTGTCCATATCGTGGCAGATATCTACTCTCTTCCTTTCATGCAACCAAGTAACCTTCCCTATGTCACATTTGTTCACCTGCTTATCACTTGGTAGACATGTAGGTTGTTTCCATTTTTGTAATATTATGGAAAATGGTTCTATGTGCCATTTGTGTACACTCATGGGCAAGCTTTTGCGTGGACATACATTTACACTTTTCTTAGGTAGATGCCTGAAAATGGAATTCTGGGGTCATATAACTCTATGTTTCAGTTTGGTGGAAACTGACAAGCCATCTTACATTTCTACCAACAATGAATAGGGGTTTAATTTCTCCACATCCTCACCACCATACTTATTGTTCCTCTTCTTAATTTTAGTCATGCTGTTGGGTTTGAAGCAGTGTCTCATTGCTGCTTTGATTTGCAGTTCCCTGGTGACTAACGATTTGGGGAATATTTTATTGAGATACAGTTGGTGTATGTATTATGTTTCAGATGTATGACATAGTGAGTCATACTTTTTGAAAGTTATGCTCCACTTATAGTTATACAGTGTTGGCTCTATTCCCTGTGCTAGGCAGTAGGTCCTTGCAGCATATTTATTTTAGAAATAGTAGTTTATACATCTCAATCCCCTACCGCTCTCGTGCCCGTCCTGCTCTCCCACTCCCCATTAATAACCACTATTTTGTTCTTCATATTTATGGGCCCCTTTCTTTTTTGTTGGGTTCACTGGCTTGTTTTAGTTTTAGATTCCACATATAAGTGATATCATACAGTATTTGTCTTTCTCTGACTCATTTCACTTAACATAATATCTTTATTGCAAATGGCAAAATTTCACTATTTTTTATGGCTGAGTGGTATTCCTGTGTGTGTGTGTGTGTGTGTGTGATCACATCTTCTTTATCCACTCATCTATTGATGGGCGGTTAGATTGTTTCTGTATCTTGACAATTGTAAATAATGCTGCCCTGAACATTGGTTGCAATTTTGAGCATCTTTTCTTGTGCTTATTTGTATATAGTTTTGGAGAAATAGCTATGAAATCCTTTGCCCATTTTTAAGCAGAGTTTATTTATCTTCTTATTTAGGGGTTGAAAAATTATTTATAAATTCTGAATAAAAGTTTATCAGATATATGATATGCAAATATTTTCTCCCATTCTGTAGACTGTCTTTTCACTTTCTTGACAATGTTCTTTAAAGCACAAGCTTCTTTTTTAAAAATTCTGATTAAGACTAATTTATCTATTTTTAATTTTTTTGTTTATGATGTTAGTACTATATTTAAGAAACCAATTCTTAACCTGAAATCTCAAAGATTTACAATTCTGTTCCCTTCTAAAAGTTTTTATAGTTTTCATTCTTCAACATACATCTATGACCCATGTTGAATACATTTCTATATGTAGTAGGAAGACAATTTATTTTCTTTTCTTCTGTCCTTCCTCATGTAGATATCCAGTAGACCAAGTATCCCTTGTTAGAGAGATCATTTTTAACCAAATTGTCTTTATATTCTTTGTCAAAAATCATTTGACCACAGGAATAAGGGCTTCTGGTATAAAACAATTTCTTGTCCCTTTATCTTCTGAAAATACCTCGATTATGGAGTAAAAATTCAAGTGTGTCTATCTTGAAAAACTCAAAACACATTCTCTGGACTAGACATTATTTATCTCTGGTACTCAAGTCTTATTTTAGATTGTATTCTCCTAGAAGTAAATTCTGAGACCAGAACCCAAGTGTGAGTTGACTATTTAGAAACTGTAGGAAACATTGGTTAAGAGTGGAACAGAGACATACAGAAGGAAAAGAAAACAGTAAAGCTCAGGTGTTTCAAATCCAAAAAGATGATGCTGTGAAAGTGCTGCACTCAATATGCCAGCAAATTTGGAAAACTCAGCAGTAGCCATAGGACTGGAGAAGGTCAGTTTTCATTCCAATCCCAAATGCCAAAAAATGTTCAAACTACTGCACAATAGCACTCATCTCACACACTAGCAAAGTAATGCTCAAAATTCTCCAAGCAGGCTTTCAACAGCACATGAATTGTGAACTTTCACATGTTCATCTGGATTTAGAAAAGGCAGAGAAACCAAATTGCCAACATATACTGGACCATCGAAAAAGCATGAGAGTTCCAGAAAAACCTCTATTTCTGCTTTATTGACTACGCTGAACCCTTTGACTGTGTAGATCACAACAAACTAGAAAATTCTTAAAGAGATGGGAATACCAGACCACCTGAGATGCCTCCTGAAAAACCTATATGCAGGTCAAGAAGCAACAGTTAGAACCGGACATGGACCAACAGACTGATTGCAAATTGGGAAAGGAATATGTCAAGGCTATATATTGTCACCCTGCTTATTTAACTTACAATGCAGAGTACATCATGCAAAATGCTGGGCTGTGTGAAGCACAAGCTGGAGTCAGAATTGCCAGGAGAAATATCAATAACCTCAGATATGCAGATGACACCACCCTTATGGCAGAAAGTGAAGAAGAACTAAAGAGCCTCTTCATGACAGTGAAAGAAGAGAGTGAAAAAAGTTTGCATAAACTCAACATTCAGAAAACTAAGATCATGGCATCCAGTCCCATCACTTCATGGCAAATAGATAGGGAAACGATGGAAACCAAGACAGGTTTTATTTTCTTGGGCTCCAAAATCATGGCAGATAGTGACTGCAGCCATGAAATTAAAAGATGCTTGCTCCTTGGAAGAAAAGCTATGACCAACCTAGACAGCATATTACAAAGCAGAGACATTACTTTACCAACAAAGGTCCGTCTCATCAAAGCTATGGTTTTTCTAGTAGTCACGTATGGATGTGAGGGTTGGACTATAAAGGAGCTGAGCACCGAAGAATTGGTGCTTTTGAACTGTGGTGTTGGAGAAGACTCTTGAAGTCCCTTGGACCTCAAGGAGATAAAACCAGTCCATCCTAAAGGAAATTAATCCTGAATGTTCATTGGAAGGACTGATGAATCTGAAACTCCAATACTTTGGTCACCTTTTGTGAAGAACTGAGTCATTAGAAAAGATCCTGATGCTGGGAAAGATTGAAGGCAGGAGAAGGGGATGACAGAGGATGAGGTGGTATCACCAACTCCATGGACATGAGCTTAAGCAAGCTCCGGGAGTTGGTGATGAACAGGGAAGCCCGGCTTGCTGCAGTCTATGGAGTCACAAAAAGTCAGACACGACTGAGCGACTGAACTGAACCTAGCTGAACTGAACTTTGGTTGCAAGTGGTAAAAAATAACTTCTTAAACCAAGGAGAATTGTACTGGCTCATAGAATTGGACTATGGAAAGAGGAGAGGACAGCTGACCTTTGAAAGAACGGAAACTTGGGCCTCAGTTACCATTACGATGTTTTTCTCTACTTTGTGGCTCTTTTATCTTCAGCTCATCTAAGCAGAAGGAACATTCTTTTCTGCTATTCTTGGCTCACTTTCTTTTAGCTGCACATTTGGAAAGAAATGAGCACTTCTCTGGCAACTACAATTTAAAACATTCCCAGGGAGCACCACAATTTGGCTTACTGTGATAACATGCCCTGTGCTGACCATTCTGTCCTGAAGGATGTTGCTCTGGCCTGGTTCATGGCCACTGCCTATTTCCAGAGGGTAGAGGCTGTTATCACATGAAAAGGAGTAATGACGGGCAGGGGGGCTTGCCAGGTGGTGCTAGTGGTAAAGAACCTGCCTGCCAATGCAGGAGACAAGAGACGCAGGTTCAGTCCGCGGATGGGAAAATCGCCTGGAGGAGAAAATGGCAACCCACTCCAGTATTCTTGCCTGGAGAATCCCAGGGACAGACAGCCTGGCGGGCTATAGTCCAGAGGATCACAAAAGAGTTGGACACAACTTTGCACAATGATGGGAAGAAGTAAAGAACCATTTCCCCACAGTTTCCCTCAGTTTCCCCCACAGTCGGTCTCTCACATCAGGAAGCTTCCATAAGGATTTTATCCTTATCCTTCAGAGGGCAGACAGAATGAAAACTGCAGTCACAAAAAACTAATCAAATTGATCACATGGACCACAGCCTTGCCTAACTCAATGAAACTATGAGCCATGCTGTGTAGGGCCACCCAAGATGGGTCGTGGTGAAGAGTTCTGACAAAACGTGGTCCACTGGAGAAGGGAATGGCAAACCACTTCAGTATTCTTGCTTTGAGAAACCCATGAACAGTATGAGAACGCAAAAAGACATGACATAGAATGATGAACTCCCCAGGTCTGTAGATGCCTAACATGCTACTTGAGAAGAGTGGAGAAATAACTCCAGAAAGAATGAAGGGATGGAGCCAAACCAGAAACAATACCCAGTTGTGGATGTGACTGGTGATAGAAGCAAGGTCTGATGCTGTAAAGAGCAATATTGCATAGGAACCTGGAATGTTAGATCCATGAATCAAGACAAATTGGAAGTGGTCAAACAGGAGATGGCAAGAGTGAATGTCGATATTCTAGGAATCAGCAAACTAAAATGGACTGGAAATGGTGAATTTAACTCAGATGACCATTATATCTACTACTGCAGGCAGGAATCCCTCAGAAGAAATGGAGTAGCCATCATGGTCAACAAAAGTCCAAAATGCAGTACTTGGATGCAATCTCAAAAATGACAGAATGATCTCTCTTTGTTTCCAAGGTAAACTATTCAATATCACAGTAATACAAGTCTATGCCCAGACCACTAATGCTGAAGAAGCTGAAGTTGAACAGTTCTATGAAGACCTACAAGACCTTCTAGAACTAACACCAAAAAAAGATGTCCTTTGCATCACAGGAGACTGGAATGCAAAAGTAGGAAATCAAAAGACACTTGGAGTAACAGGCAAATTTGGCCTTGGAGTACAGAATGGAGCAGGGCAAAGGCTACCAGAGGTTCACCAAGAGAACGCCCTGATCATAACAAACACCCTCTTCCAATAGCATAATAGATGACTCTACATATAGACATCACCACATGGTCAATCCCGAAATCAGGTTGATTATATTCTCTGGAGCTAAAGTTGGAGAAGCTCTATACAGTCAGCAAAAACAAGACTGGGAGTTGACTATGGATCGGATTATGAATTCCTTATTGCCAAACTCAAACTGAAATTGAACAAAGTAGGAAAAACCACTAGACCATTCAGGTATGACCTAAGTCAAATCTCTTATGATTATATAGTGGAAGTGACAAATAGATCCAAAGGATTAGATCTGATAGACAGAGTGCTTGAGGAACTATGGACAAAGGTTCATTACACTGTACAGGAGGCAGTGATCAAGACCATTCCTAAGAAAAAGAAATGCAAAAAAGGCAAAATGGTTGTCGGAGAAGGCCTTACAAATAGCTGAGAAAAGAAGAGAAGGTAAAGGCAAAGGAGAAAAGGAAAGATATACCCATCTGAATGCAGAGTTCCAAAGAGTAGCAAGGAGAGATTAGAAGGCCTTTCTCAGTGATCAGTGCAAAGAGATAGAGGAAAACAATAGAATGGGAAAGACTAGAGATCTCTTCAAGAAAATTAGAGATACCAAGGGAACATTTCATGCAAAAATGGGCTCAATAAAGGACAGAAATGGTATGGACCTAACAGAAGCAGAAGTTATTAAGAAGAGGTGGCAAGAATACACAGAAGAGCTGTACAAAAAAGATCTTCATGACCCAGATAACCACAGATTGTGTGATCACTTGATTAGAATCAGAAATCCTGAAATGCGAGGTCAAGTGGGCCTTAAGAACATCACTATAAACAAAGGTATTGGAGATGATGGAATTCCAGTTGAGCTGTTTCAAATCCTGAAAGATGATGTTGTGAAAGTGCTACACTCCATATGCCAGAAAATTTGGAAAACACAGCAGTGGCCACAGGACTGGAAAAGGTCAGTTTTCATTCCAATCCCAAAGAAAGGCAATGCCAAAGAATGCTCAAACTACCACACAATTGCACTCATCTCGCATGCTGGTAAAGTTCAAAATTCTCCAAGCCAGGCTTCAACAGTATGTGAACTGTGAACTTCCAGATGTTCAATCTGGATTTAGAAAAGGCAGAGGAATCAGAGATCAAATTGCCAACATCTAGTAAAATGGTACTGAAGCATTTAATTACAGGGCAACAATGGAGAAACAGACACAGAAAATAGACTTATGGACATGGGGAGAGGGGAAGAGAGGGTGAGAGGTATGGAAAGAGTAGCATGGAAACTTACATTACCATATGTAAAATAGATAGTCAATGGGAATTTGCTGTATGGCTCAGGAAACTCAAACAGGGGCTCTGTATCAACCTCCAGGGTGGAGAGGGAGATAAGAGGGAGGTTCAAAAGGGAGGGATTATAGAATCTGTATGCAGGTCAGGAGCAACAGTTAGAACTGGACATGGAACAACAGACTGGTTCCAAATAGGAAAAGGCTGTATATTGTCACCCTGCTTATTTAACTTCTATGCAGAGTACATCATGAGAAACGCTGGACTGGAAGAAACACAAGCTGGAATCAAGATTACCAGGAGAAATATCAATAACCTCAGATATGCAGATGACACCACCCTTATGGCAGAAAGTGAAGAGGAACTAAAAAGCCTCTTGATGAAAGTAAAAGAGGAGAGTGGAAAAGTTGGCTTAAAGCTCAATATTCAGAAAACGAAGATCATGGCATCTGGTCCCATCACTTCATGGGAAATAGATGGGGAAACAGTGGAAACAGTGTCAGACTTTATTTTGGGGGGCTCCAAAATCACTGCAGATGGTGACTGCAGCCATGAAATTAAAAGACGCTTACTCCTTGGAAGAAAAGTTATGACCAACCTAGATGGTATATTCAAAAGCAGAGACATTACTTTGCTGACTAAGGTCCGTCTAGTCAAGGCTATGATTTTTCCTGTGGTCATGTATGGATGTGAGAGTTGGACTGTGAAGAAGGCTGAGCACCAAAGAATTGATGCTTTTGAACTGTGGTGTTGGAGAAGACTCTTGAGAGTCCCTTGGACTGCAAGGATATCCAACCAGTCCATTCTGAAGGAGATCAGCCCTGGGATTTCTTTGGAAGGAATGATGCTAAAGCTGAAGCTCCAGTACTTTGGCCACCTCATGCGAAGAGTTGACTCATTGGAAAAGACTCTGATGCTGGGAAGGATTGGGGGCAGGAGGAGAAGTGGACGACCCAGGATGAGATGGCTGGATGGCATCACGGACTCCATGGACGTGAGTCTGTTTGAACTCCAGGAGTTGGTGATGGACAGGGAGGCCTGGCGTGCTGCGACTCATTGGGTTGCAAAGAGTCGGGCACGACTGAGCACCTGAACTGAACTGAACTGATTCCAAATAGGAAAAGGAGTACATCAAGGTTGTATATTGTCACCCTGCTTATTTAACTTCTATGCAGAGTACATCATGAGAAACGCTGAGCCGGAAGAAGCACAAGCTGGAATCAAGATTGCCGGGAGAAATTTCAATAACCTCAGATATGCAGATGACACCACCCTTATGGCAGAAAGTGAAGAGGAACTCAAAAGCCTCTTGATGAAAGTGAAAGAAGAGAGTGAAAAAGTTGGCTTAAAGCTCAACATTCAGAAAACAAAGATCATGGCATCTGGTCCCATCACTTCATGGGAAATAGATGGGAAAATAGTGGAAACAGTGTCAGACTTTATTTTGGGGGGCTCCAAAATCACTGCAGATGGTGATTGCAGCCATGAAATTAAAAGACGCTTACTCCTTGGAAGAAAAGTTATGACCAACCTAGATAACATTCAAAAGCAGAGACATTACTTTGCCAACAAAGGTCCGTCTAGTCAAGGTTATGGTTTTTCCAGTGGTCATGTATGGATGTGAGAGTTGGACTGTGAAGAAAGCTGAGCACCAAAGAATTGATGCTTTTGAACTGCGGTGTTGAAGAAGACTCTTGAGAGTCCCTTGGACTGCAAGGAGATCGAATCAGTCAATCCTAAAGGAAATCAGCCCTGAATATTCATTGGAAGGACTGATGCTGAAGCTGAAGCTCCAATACTTTGGCCACCTGATGCAAAGAGCTGACTCATTTGAAAAGACCCTGATGCTGGGAAAGATTGAATGCAGGAGGAGAAGAGGACGACCAAGGATAAGATGGTTGGATGGCATCACTGATTCGATGGACATGAGTTTCAGCAAGCTCTGGGAGCTGATGGACAGGGAGGCCTGGCATGCTGCAGTCCACTGGACTGCAAAGGGTCGGACACAACTGAGCAACTGAACTGAAAGAAATATTGATCTCTAGGTTTGGAGGTGTGTGTGGTGTGTGTGTAGAAGATCAAGGCCAAACAAAAGTATACAAAGGGGACAAAAAACTTCTTGTTCTCTGAATCCTTTGCATAATTCAGTAATATCTCAGGAACGTTGTCTCACCACGGGATTCTATTTCAAGAGCTTCTAGAGAAACTCCTGCTTCTCACAACTGTCATCTTTCCTTGGATATACCCTATCAAATCACAGTTCCCATGAGGTTACATCATGCTGTGGGATAGCCGATCTCCTTGTTTGTAATTGTAAGGGAGTAATTAAAAAAATGTGAATCAGTCTTAATTTTTTTTTCTCTTTTTAAATCCTCAAATAATGATTAGTTAGGATTTACCTCAGATTGGGACTTGAAACCATGTCCCAGGATTCAAACCCATCCAAAATCTAGTTTGGGACTCGAACATGGCTGGGACGCGAACCCAGCCAAAACCCACAGTACCTGGTTTCCGGACCTAATGAAACTCAGCTTCTTGATGTCTTAATCACAGAAAGAATTCGGTGAGAGACAAATTGAAAGGTAAGAAGAGGATTTATTCAGATTCAGAGAGAAGCACCCTCCACAGATGGAGTGTGGGCCATTGCAGAGGACAAGTGGTGCTGTGAAGGTGGCATGGCTAGCTGCTTTTTGCTGTTTGTTGCCTTCTATTGTTTTCAATATGTTTTTAATTTTAATTTATTTTAATTGGAGGCTAATTACTTTACAATATTGTAGTGGTTTTTGCCGTACATTGCCATGAATCCTGTTGCTGTTGCTGTTTTTCAGTCACTCAGCTGTGTCTGACTCTTTGCAACCCAATGGAGTGCAGCACGCCAGGCCTCCCTGTCCTTCACCATCTCCCAGAGCTTGCTCAAACTCATGCCATTGAGTCAGTGATGCCATCCAACTGTCTTGCCCTCTGTTGTCTCCTTTTCCTCCTGCCCTCAATCTTTTGAAGTGTGTATGGGTTGGGTAATTTCATTGGCTAATGAGTGGAAGGATTATTCCAACTAGTTTGGGGAAGGGGTGCAGATTTCCAGGAATTGAGCCACTGCCTATTTTTGGTCTTTTGACTGCCTTGGAACTGTCATGGCACCTCTGAGTGTTTCATTTAGCTTGCTGACTGAGGATAAAGGTCTAGTGAAACTGACTTGTCTGCTATCTTGGACCCATTTGATTCTAATTGGTTTATGATGTGTCTTTGAGGTATGTCATTCTTTCAAAAGTTGTGCCCCGCCCACTTACCTGCTATTTCAGGAAGAAGTTACAAATTTCAATGGTGCCTAAATAGCAAGAAAGGAACCAGAGATCAAATTGCCAACATTCTTTGGATCACAGAGAAAGCAAGGGAATTCTAGGAAAAAAAAAAAAAAGACATCTACTTCTGCTTCATACTGTTCATTGGGGTTCACTGCAGTGGTCTGCCATTCCCTTTTCCAGGGGAGATTAAGAAGAGGTGGCAAGAATACACAGAAGAACTATATAGAAAAGGCATTAATGATCTGATAACCACGATGATGTGGTCACTCACCTAGAGCCAGACATCCTGGAGTGGGAAGTGGGCCTTAGAAAGCATTAGTATGAACAAAGCTAGTGGAGGTGATGGGATTCCAGCTGAGCTATTTAAAACCTGAAAAGATGATGCTGTGAAAGTGCTGCACTCAATATGTCAGCAAACTTGGAAAACTCAGCAGTGGCCACAGGACTGGAAAAGGTCAGTTTCATTCCAATCCCAAAGAAGGGCAATGCCAAAGAACGCTCAAGTTCAGTTCAGTCACTCGGTTGTATCTGACTCTCTGCAACTCTGTGGATGGCAGCACTTCAGGCTTCCCTGTCCATCACCAACTCCCAGAGCTTGCTCAAACTCATGGCCATTGAGTTGGTGATACCGTCAAACCATCTCATCCTGTCCTGCTCTTTACCTCCTGCCTTCAATCTTTCCCAGCACTTCTGTACAATTGTGCTTATTTCACAAGCTAACAAGTTATTGCTCAAAATCCTTCAAGCTAGCCTTCAACAGTATGTGAACCTAGAACTTCCAGATGTACCAGCTGGATTTAGAGAAGGCAGAGGAACCAGAGACCAAGTTGCCAATATCCATTGGATCATAGATAAAACAAGGAAATTCCAGAAAAACAGCTACTTCTGCTTCATTAACTATGTGAAAGCCTTTGACTGCATGGATCACAAAAAACTGGAAAATTCTTCAAGAGATGGGAAGACCACCTTATCTGGCTCCCGAGAGACCTGTATGCAGATCAAGAAACAACAGTTAGAACTGGACATGGAACAACAGACTGGTTCAAAAGTGGGGAAGAAGTCCATCAAGGCTGTATATTGTCACCCTGCTTATTTAACTTATGTGCAGAGTACATCCCAAGAAATGCTGAGCTGGGTGAACCACAAGCTGGAATCAAGATTGCTGGGGAAAATATCAACAACATCAGATATGCAGATGAGATCACACTAATGGCAGAAAGCAAAGAGGAATTAAAGAGCCTCTTGATGAGGGTGAAAGAGGAGAGTGAAAAAGCTGGCTTAAAACCCAACATTCAAAAAACTAAGATCATGGCATCCAGTCCCATCACTTCATGGCAAATAAATGGGGAAACAGTAAAAGCACTGGCAGACTTCCTTTTCTTGGGCTCCAAAATCACTGCAGATGGTGACTGCAGCCACAAAATCAAAGACACTTGCTCCTTAGAATGAAAGCCATGACAAAACTAGATAGCATATTCAAAACAGAGACATCACTTTGCCAACAAAGATCTGTATAGTCAAAGCTGTAGTTTTTCCAGTACTCATGTATGGATGTGAGAGTTGAATCATAAAGAAGGCTGAGTGCTAAAGAATTGATGCTTTCAAACTATGGTTCTGGTGAAGACTCTTGAGAGTCCCTTGGACTGCAAGGAGATCAAACCAGTCCACCTGAAAGGAAATCAAACCTGAATATTCATTGGAAGACTGATGCTGAAGCTTGAATACTTTAGCCACCTGATATGAAGATCCAACTCATTTGAAAAGAACTTGGTAATGGGAAAGATTGGGGCAGGAGGAGGAGGGGGCGGAGAGGATGAGATGGTTGGATGGCATCACGGACTCAATGGATCTGAGTTTGAGCGAACTCAGGGGGTTAGTGAAGGAGAGGGAGGCCTGGAGTGTTGCAGTCCACGGGGTCACAAAGAGCTGGACATGACTTAGAGAATGAGCAACAATCATGAAACTAGAAGAGGCGTACGGCTGTTTCAGAAATTAGTGGGTGACGTCAAATTCCAAATAATCAGTCTTCAGCAAAGACTAGAGTGAGAAAGAGTTTTAGAATGCTTGGGGAATTCTGAAGTGCTTTCTGTATTGTTTCTAAGTAATCATCACCATTTGTATGCCTCAGGGATCCTCCAAACTGCAGCAAGATCCACTAGTCTCTTCTGGGAAGGGAGAGATGGGTTTGCTTGTGTGGGAGCAATCTCTTTAAGCAAGAAAAATAAGAGCAATGAAACTACGTTCACTAGTGAAGCGACAAACACAGTAAGTAGGTACATGCTAATGCAAGTTATCACCTTTAATTAGGACTTGAGGAGGCTGAGTTCTGCTGTCTCCAGTCTTTGGAAATAAGCACTCATGATCAAAGAGCTACCTTCTTTAAATAATTTAGATAGATTTCCATTTTAATTAAAGTAGGTATGGAATACTGGATATGAAAATGACTGCTGCTTCTTTTTTTTCACTTTTAGATTAAGGTGACTGGCAAATATGTCCCTGTACAGAAGGAAAGGGCGTCTGGCTTAGTCCCTCTTTAGGTCTGTGGATCAAGTGCACAGTCAGCTGGAGGCCTTCTGTGATCCCAGCCCTTCCCTGGGATGGAGCAGGTGGGAGGGAGCCTCTTTCAGCATCGCCTGGTGGGTTACCATACAGGTGTCAACAGCTGCCAGAGGACAAACCAATCTGGTTCTGCTTTTCAGAGAATGAGATATATGCCTCCCTGCCCCCAAACAAGAGTGGTTTGGAATGCAGCAAAGCATCTGAGGAATCATTAGACATATCCTCAGAATGTCATGAAAAGGTCCCGCTAAAAAGATACTCAGTCTATTCAGAGGCCGGAACGCAGCCCGTGTACACCATCAGAGGTCATAGGCTGCCCTGTGCTGCCTTTGGAGGGTGGGTAAGGATGCTCAAAAGAAAAGTCTGGCACAGACCCATTAGGCTGCAAGATCTCAGCTGTCTCAGAAGTCTTCAGTGGTCTCCTCTTTCTGCCTCATTTTCTCTTTTCTCTCAGCTGTCTCGCACCCTCTCCTTTTCTCCTCAACCCCCATGCCAGCACAATAGAGATGTTACCAGCAGATCAATCAACAATCATGTTCAAAACAGAGAGACAGAAAAGAATCACGAGAGACTGGCTAGCTTAGAGCAACGTTCTTTAATTATGCTTCTTGTCCCATATGCCTATAGGATTCCTCCTAAGCCTGGGGGTGGGCGTGGGGGCAAGGCACGGAAAGCCATGCTCTTTTTCTTCATCCTCCTCCTCCTCCTTCTTAAATATTTAAGATCTGGATGAAACGCGCCAGTCCAAAGTGATTTCACTTATCTCACTATTAAAGTAGAAAGGGTAGGTTAAACTCCACTGCCTCTCATTTTACAGATGGTCTTCATTAATCAATGAAAATATCCATAAGAATTAGGAAGTCAGCCTTCCATATGCTTATGAAAACCTGGCTGCACCCTGCGGCCCACACCCTCTGCTCATTCTCCTTGGGTTCCCGTTTTTGGATCGAATTTTCAATTTATCCCTTTTACACTCTGACTGCTCAGCATCTTCTTGGACCTCTAGGTCAGATTCCCTTGCTCTGAAGGACTTTTGCCTGACTCATCGCAAATTTAACGTTTGGAACCTTCTCTGAGATGGGCTTTGACCGTTGTCTTCCGGCTCCATGCACTGAACATACGGGCAAGCGTCACTACACCTTCCAGTCACAAGCTGCAAATCCAGGTAGCCTTCTTCACGTCCCTACTTGGCTTTTACTTTCATAGAAGGAGGATCTTAGGCAAAGTGGGAGAAGACCATGTAAACAAAGGGAAAGTAAAGGTAAGAGTCAGGGCCTCCAGGCAGTAATAGTTGAAGTAGTACATGGACAGTATGGATGGGGCAGGCAAAAGCAGAGGATGGCCTATGCAGTGAAGACGAGCAAGGGATTCAAGGATGGCAGTGATTTGGGTGGCTCTTGTCATACTGAATGAGACAAAGTGTAGCGTGAGCTTAATTTTGATGGAGAGAATTGTAAAGGAGAGGATGGGAAAAAATCTCAAAGCAGAAGAGTGTTTAACATCAAAAACAGTAAAAAAAAAAAAAAAGATCGTCAAGACCTGCAGGAGGGTGAGATCCAGTTTGATGACTCATGTGTTTTTCTTAACACCATCAAAGACCAGAACAATATATGACCGAGCAAAGAACGCGTAAGAGTCCCTGGTCACAGGATAATGAGTTTGAAAACACTCTCTTTGGAAACAAACTCAAGGCACTTGATAACTCTGGATGCAAACTTTGTGCTGAAATAAAAGTGAAGTTTGTTTTAACAATGGCATTGGATTCTGAAATGAAGCTCAGCTGCCATAAACATTCAACATCAATTGCACACAAACATGACCTTGCATTAAAATAAGTCTTTCAAAGGACCGGATGTACTATAAATTGGGCAAGAATCAGGCTCTTTTCAAAATGCTAATATCCATCAGGGATCAAGATTACCCTGTTTTGCCTGGAGCGAAGAGTGACACTAGGAATAAATGGGCCATTAGCTGCCATTGCTGAAAAATTCAGGTTCATCCTTTCCATCGCCACAATGAAATTCAAAATAAAATGCCAATAGGATAAAGAGCAGGTCAGCCCTGTCCAAATCCAGTGTGGAATAAGTGTCTGCTAAGATGATCCTACCCCAAAAACCACTGGCAACTCTGGTACATTTGTATATTTCAGAGAAAGATTCATCCTGTGAGAGAAGGACTGACCTGCAGAATCTCATCTGCTGTCCTTGGGGAAACGTTAGGAAATAAAAGATGACTGTTCTTCCCTGACTGTTCCCATAGACAACTGAGCTTTCTCTGTCTTAAACTGCTTAGTCTCTTCCTTGCTTCCCTGGCTACTTCCCACATTTCATGACCATTGGATCTCTGTTAAACAGGAGGTAAGAAGGGAACTGTCGGGTTTAAATGATGTCACCCTTCTCCAGGAGAAAATGAAAGTTGCTCAGTCGTGTTCAAATTATTGCGATGCCATGGACTACAGCCCACCAGGCTCCTCTGTCCACGGAATTTTTCAGGCAAGAGTGCTGGAGTGGATTGCCATTTCTGCAGGAAAGGACTGCCTAGTAGGAGAAATGATTGGTTTTTTGGCTAAAAGTGTTTTCTCTGAGCCCTGCACTTGAGAAGGTTTGGAGGACATCATAGCTTGCCACCTCGTATGCTTTGCAGAGTGACCCTGGGGATGGGCCCACCTTGACTTAGCATTGCAGTCCTGCCCCAGATCATGTATCTTGCACAGAGATTCTGAGCTGAATCCAACATGTCAGATGTTATCTCTCTTGCATTCTTTTTACACCCCAGCATGTCTTTTTTTTTTTTGGCCTCTAAGGAAAATGTTGAAGTGGACAGAACCAAATAATGGGTAATAAATGGCCCAGGGAGCATTGAGACCTTCCCTGTGAGTGCTTCACCCCTAGCCCCCAGGGCAAACAAAGTAACTCTGTGGACACAAAAAGCTGGTTATGAGAAAACTTCCATCTAATCTGCTGGACCCCGAATTCCTCTTAAAATCCAGTGTTTTGATCATGCGATATTTTAGGAATAATGTTCTTTGGTGATGATAATGTGATAGCACACAGGCCATGATCTGGAGCAGAGCAGAGGTTGGGCTACTGGCAACGCTCAGCTTCAGGAAGATTCGGCAGTTATTTGCATGGTAACAGTGTTGAAGAACTGGCCACCATTCTGCCCAGCGCTGTTACCGCAACACAGCCGTGGGCATCCATCGCCTCTGACGCGAGCTCGAGCCGTGGGATATCTTCACGGCACTGCGGCCACAGGACGCACAGTACTGCAGGCCTCGGGTTTGTTTACCAGCTCGTGTATGTGCAGCACTAGACGTTTCTTTTTCTATCCCTCTGTTTTGCCATAAACTATCACGGCAGGAATGGCTTTTTTTTCCCCTTGCTGCATCGCCTGTAAGTATTTTGTTATTGTTCACTCAGTCACGTCCGACTCTCTGCAACCCCACAGACCGCAGCACGCCAGGCCTCCCTGTCCGTCACCAACTCCCGGAGTTCACTCAAACCCATGTCCATTGAGGCAGTGATGCCATCCAACCATCTCATCCTCTGTCATCCCCTTCTCCTCCTGCCCTCAATCTTTCCAACATCAGAGTGTTTTCAAATGAGTCAGTTCTTCGAATCAGGTGACCAAAGTATTGGAGCTTCAGCTTCAGCATCAGTCCTTTCAATGAATATTCAGGATTGATTTCCTTTAGGATGGACTGGTTTGATTCCCTGGATGTCCAAGTGACTCTCAAGAGTCTTCTTTATCACCACAGTTCAAAAGCTTTCAAGTATGCCTGAAGCTAATAAGCAAGGGCATATCTGATGAATATGATGAGATAACCGTGATAACTGCCTCAAATCCTGCCAGAGAAAGCCTGGGGCATGCCTGTTAGCAAAGAAGTCTGAGATTCCCGTATGATTAACTCTGTGTGTGTGTGTGTGTGTGTGTGTGTGTGTGTGAAGAGAAACATCCGTGGGATGGATCCTGCATTCATTCATTCATGAAACCAATACTTACTGCACCAGTGTGGGAACATCGGGGATTATAGTGGGAATAATTAAGTATATTGAGATACTGGGAATACAATGAGCGGGAAAAAATGTGACTGCCCATGCCTTTGTAGAGCTTATCATCCAATTGGAACAAAAAATATTACTCAGTAACAAAGTAGTGATAGCATCAATTGGAAAAGAGACGTGGTGTGCTGGAGAATGTTCAGATCTTAGGTTAAATAATAATGAAATGATTTTGGTTAGAGGTTTTGGAAAAAAATTATAACTATGTGCTCAAGCATATTTAAGAATATTGTACAGATTGTATTTTCTTGGTCAAAGTAGAATCTATTGACTTGGTGTAATTAGAAGGAATTGTTTTTTTCTGAGGAAGAACATGTCTTGATCAAGATATTTAAACATTAAGTCAAGATGAAAGTGTGCAAAATGGTGCTGCACTTATCACAAAAGCACGGGGATTACTGGGGCGGACCTTGAGGAGCCTGGGCAGGGGCATAGCAGGAAAGCAAACGTCGAACGAAGCGTTGGTGGGTGGAGGACGGAAACGCGAGGAGCCGGCCTGCTGAGCGCTGGCGGGCGCTCAGGTTGCCCGCGCGTCTTGCTGCTGTGAACACTGGGCGCAGGTGGCTTTTCAGGTTATCGTTTTCTCCGGATAATATGCCCCAAAGTGGGACTGCTGGACCATATGACAGTTCTCTTTCTAGTTTTCTGAGGAACCTCCAGACCATTCTCCGTTGTGGCTGCGCCATTTATAGTCCCGCGAACAGGGTGAGAGGCCTCCCTTTCCTCCACGGCCTCTCAAGCATGCATCGCTGGCAGCCTTTCTGGCGATGGCCTTTCTGACCAGTGGGAGGCGCTCTCTCATTGTCTTCACCTGCATCTCTCTGGGAAGCAGTGAGGCTGAGAGTCTCTCCATGTGCTTTTGGGCCTGTATTTGGAGAAATGTCTGCGTCTTCTGCCCGTTTTTTGACCGAGTAGTTTGGTTTTTCTGACATAGAACTGCATGAGCTGTTTGTATATTTTGGAGATGAATACCTTTTTGATCACTTTATTTGCAAATGTTTTCTCCCATTCTGTGGCTTGTCTTTTCATTTGTTTATGGTGGTGCATACACTGAGGAGCCAAAATCGTGATAAATGAGCCAATGAGCAGAAAGAGCAAGACCGAGTTAAGAAGTCAAGCTCCTTTTAAAAGAATACACGGCCATGATGTGATGGACTGAATGAAACTGAAGTAGCCATTCTCCCCATCTCAGTAACATGAACTGCCGTCTTAGTCGATCCAGGCTGCTTTAACGAAGTACTGTAGACCCGGGGACTTAAACAGCAGACATTATTTCTCCCATTCTGGAGGCTGCGAATCCCAGAGTAAAGCGCCAGCAGAGTCAGTTCTCGGTGAGAACCTGCGTCCTGGCTTGCTTGCTTCCAGCTGCCTTCTCACTGGGTCCTCATCCAACGGGGAGAGAGCTCAGGTCTTTCTTCCCCCTTTCTAAGCCCACCTTGTGGGCCCCACACTCATGACCTCATCCAAACCCAGTTGCCTCCAAAAGACACCATCTCCAAATTAGGTGACTTCAACATATGAATTTGTGAGATACAAATTCAGCCCATAACAATTGCATTAAATACTTTTGTTTCAGCGATCTAACTTGGAGTCACTCTGTCAGTTACTGCATTTCTATGACTATATCTAGAAAAGGTTGCCCCTGATATCACGTTTTCTCTTTTTCAATAACAGTGGGATATCTAATATTCAAAGGTGAATTGTTCAGTCTCCACATATCTTGTGATTTTCTTGTTGATTTCGAGTTAATTCTGTTTTGTAGTTAAGAACATACTTTGACTAATTTCACTTTTTAAAATTTCCAGTGCAGAACATGGTCTATTTTGAGGAATGTTCCATGTGTGCTTGCAAAAAAAAAAGTGTATTCTGCTATAATTGGGTAGAATGCTCTAGAAATATCAGCTAGGTGAAGTTGGTTAGTAGTGCTCTCTGGATCTCCTGTATCCTTACTGACTTCCTGTCTACTTGTTCCAGCAAAAAGAAAAGTGCGGATGTAGTCAACTATAGCTCTGGATTTGTCTTTTTCTCCTTTCAGCTTCATCAGATTTTGCCTCATATATTTTGTAGCTTTGTTATTAGGCATATAAATATTCAGTTCTTCTTGAAGTTTTGACCTCTTTGTCACTATATGTCTCTTTGTTCTGGGTAATAGTTCTTTTTCAGCTATTTAAAAAAAGTTTTAATATTATTTATTTTTTAAATTATGAAAATATTATAATACATTCACATGAAACTTGGAAAATACAGAACAAAGTTACATATAGTTCCACTGTATATGGCAATTATTTGTTTTAAGTCAATAAATTAAGATTTTTAGTTGGAGTTTCAATATCAAACTCTCAGAAATTAATAGCATGAGTGTACAGAGAAGTAGAAGAATATAGTAGATCTGAAAAGCATTATGAACCAATTGGGCGTAATTAGGATTTATACAGTTTTCACACAACAGTAGGGTACAAATTCTATTCAAGTTCCCATAGGCTATAAACTAAGGGACACCAGGGCAGATCCAGAGACATGAGGCCGGGCGCTCCTGCTTCTGTTAATACAGCTACTTTAGCTTTCTTTTGATTAATACTTACTTGGTAATATCTTTTCTCCATTCTTGCTTTTATTTTTAACCTATGTTTTTATAACTAAAATTGACTTACCATAGATAGCATAACTTGCTTTTTTAATCTGCTGTAACAATTTTTTAACTTGAAATTCGTGTTTTTACGCAGTTCACATTTCATGCAATTACTGACATGCTTAGATTAGAGACTACTGTCCATTAAGCTGCTTTCTGTTACATCTATTCTTGTTCTTTTCCTTCCTTTTCTGCCTTGTTTTTAATTTTTTTAATGTTCTTATTTTATCACAATTAGCTAATCTGTACACCCCTTTTTAATATTTTGGTGGTTGCCCTAGAATTTACAATATACATCAAATAATTTATTACCACTCCACAATATTAATAAGCTTTTGTAACAGTATATTGTCAATTCCTTCCTTTCATTTTCTGTGCTATTATTGCCATATATTTTACTTTTATTCTGTAAACACACAGTGCATTGTTACTATTTTTGCTTTAGAGAGTCATTTCTCTGTTATGACCAATTGAGAAATAAGACAAGGCAACCTTTGTCTTCTTGTGCAGGACAGTAGAGTCTGAGGTTAAAAAGATAAAAATGTTTAGGGCTGGAAATCGACACATTTCTTCTGCTGGGCTTGGTGTGGTGTGTGTTTCTGTCTGTGTGGATGGAGTGGTAGGGTCCTAATTGTTAGGGATTTAACTGGAGTTTGGAGTAGTTGCTGTGATCACTCAGTATAAGATAGACTTCAGATCATCGATGTTACTTCTGCTTAGCGTGTGGGCTGGTTCACCAGAGGCTTTTCTTCACCGTCAGCTCCTTCTTCAGCCTCAAGCCCTCCCCTTGTTCTGTGTCTCGGGGGGGAGCTCTGCGTGTGCTGGCCCCGCTGCCAGCAGCCAGGCACTGTTACCAGTTACTCGGTGCTAATCAGCCTGGGAGAAGGGCGACGTTGTCTGCTGCCCTCTGCGTGCCTCGGTCTTGATCACGGCGTTCCTGGGTCATGGGCATAGGTTTTTCTCGGTGACTCTGCGCCACTCCCAGCTGTGGACCTGGCCTCCTTATTCTGATGGAAAAGGTCTTGCTCTTTCTCTCAGAATCAGTGAGTTTCACCAGCGCCCGGAGGGCATCATAGGCTTCCCTGGTGGCTCCGAAGATAAAGAACTCGCCTGCAACGTGGGAGACCTGACTTTGATTCCTGAGTCAGGAAGATCCCCTGGAGAAGGAAAAGGCAACCCACTCCAGTGTTCCGGCCTGGAGAATCGCCTGGACAGAGGAGCCTGGCGGGCTACAGTCCACGGGGTCACAAAGAGTCAGCCAGGACTGAGCGACTGACACCTTCAGTTTCAGGGCATCCGGTTTTGCTTCCCTGCCTCCAAGGATTTAAACCTTCCGTTTCACAGACGACGCGGGGAGAATGGCCTGTGCTCCCCTCCAGTGCTGTCGCTGCTTCAAGCCTGCAACACAAGGAAGACATTTTTAGGGCTGTTGCTGATCTTTTGTGTTAGTACCTGCTTCTTGGCAGAGAAACCTGAGATGGAAGTAAGTTCTCCTGTGTGTGTGTCCCAGGGTTCACTTTCTTTTGTCAGCCCAAAGCTGGTCTTCAGTGCTTTATTAAAATGTTGAGTTGAGTTCTTACCTGTGATAGCTTCTCTCCCAGGAAAGCAAGTTCTCACGTCCCAGTTCTCCTTGGATGCGCTTCTGTCAGATTCTGGGTTAACTGGTAATGGCCAGCTCTCTGCTGGGCTCAAGAAAGTGACGAGTTTTGGACTGTCTGGCCTTTCTGCCACGGCTGCTGCTATCATTAAGTGCAGGAGCGATGCTCTTTATGGCATTCTACGGCTGCATCCTGAGCAGTACCAGAACCCACAGGCGTTAGCTGGGCAGGTAAGCAGCTGGCACCGAGGCTCCATTTCCTGGCCTCTCCGACGGCTAACGCTTCCAGCAAACATTTCTAAAGTGCAAGGGAGCCCACCCTTCTGCATCTTGTTCCGTGTCTGCTGACTCAGATACAGGCGTGAAATCTGCAGCTGACGCAACCCCCTTGCACCATGAAGTGAATTTAGGAGAAGAGGCCGCACACCCGGTAGCACCTCAATGCAGAAGAGGCCCCAGCCAAGTGCTTGGTGGCCGATGCAAACACGCTCTGGAGAGAGAGCCATCAGATAGCTTCACGTGTGTTTAATTTGCTGGATAGCCTCTCACTGCTGCAACGAGTGCTAACTTACAAGTTTCATAAGCACTCATAGCAATTTTGAACAAGTGGCATCACGACGTGGCACGTTTGCAGGCGCCAGCCCGCTGGTTAGTGTGTCTGCTACTGTAGACTTCTCCCCTCTCGCTCCTCACCCTTTAGCACCCAGCTCCTAGCTCAGGGGCTCACACGTGTATTCAATATGGTGCTCACCATATATCCAAAAATGAAAAATGCAGGCATACCAACTGTGACTTCTCCATTCTATGAATCTGCCTGCCTATTTTTGTTAGACTCTTATATAATCATGACTTATAGGCACCTCTTTAGCTACACCACTCAACCCCACCTTCAATCTTCAGTCAGAGATACGTAGTTAGCAGAATGAATTATTCTTCTTTCCTTCTGGTTTTTCCTCTCTTAGGAATGTAAGAAGGGCTGAAAAGGCAAGAATATATCTACAGGGGAAAGGAAAAAAATAATCAGGGAACTGAAAAAGCTCATAACAGGAAAAAATGGCCCCTGACAACTAAAAGGTGGCTCAAGGTCATCTGCTGGGATAACTCTTTAACTCTTTGCTTCTGTTTTTCTTGACTACTGGGCCATAAAAGAGATCTTGGAAGAAATAGCTTCTTTTCTTTCCCAGAAGGTTACTGTCTTCCAGTTATTTATATATCCCAAGCTGAAGAGGAAAGCAATAAGACAGCTCTGCGATCTGTCACTGGACCACAGAGCAAACACTCTGAGCTCTCCCATGTAGCCAAATGTGGCCTGAGCACACTGGTGCCATCATGGTTAAACTCTAAGTTCCTTAAGACCAGAATCTACGCCATCTGCTTAAATCTCAAATGCCATACCATAAAGAACATAATATGGAAGATATTTCTTACATCTACAGCTGCTGTTACTGCAAAAATACCAGAATCTAACGACTTGAGGGGTTTCACTAGAGTCCAAGAAAACTGTACTGAGAAAAATGCCTCTCAGGTAAGAAGCAAAGAAAAGACATGTTTCTCTTGTCCGTGCATTATTAGAATTTGTCTGGCCTCCTCAGTACATCAGCACTAATGACGCTGAAGTCCGTGAAAGATAATTGCCTTGAGTCATTCTCTAGCCACAGAGAAGGTAAGATTAATAAAGAACGTTTGTTATAATTTTGAAACCAATTTATGTAATGGAACTCATAATAAATAACCACATTTAACACAAGCATTTATCAAAGCCAATTTATATGTCAGTTTGTTCACTATGTGTTAAACCAACCATTTATAAGAATAAGTTGGTTTTCCTTTTGTGTCCCCTTTTCTCTCTATTAAAGTAAAAATTGTTGTTGGATATGGTGGTTTTTTTGCACTCATAGAAGCAGCATTGATGGTGATATATGTTGACTTCTCAGCTGTTTCTACATGAGATATAATCTTGCACAGCATGTTGCTTCTGTCTGAACCAAGAAGAAATTATTGTTTTAAAAATATAAACTATCATTGATAGTCTCTTCTCTTCTCAATAACTTGCCACCTCAGGTGAGCACAGTTCCCCGTAGGAGAGGCTGGGGATTTCCAAAGACTGTCAGTTTTTACAGAAAAGGGAACAGGTGCAGTCTAGTAAATGAAATTCACAAATTACCTCCAAGCATCTCATTAAAACCATTTTCAAGTTGCCTTATTCCCAAGCTTCAGCTAACATCAGTACCTGTTCCTGTATTTTTTTTAAACTGAAGTGTAGTTGATATACGATGTTGTTTTAGTTTCAGATATACAACATAAGATTCGGGGTTTTATTTTTTTCAGATTATATTCCATTATAGGGTAAGATATTGGGTATAACTCCTGTGCTACACAATAAATCCTTGTTGCCTATCTGTTTATGTATGGACATAGATTCAACCATAGATAGCATTTTCTGTTTTTCCCATAGCCATAATTTAATAGATAGCTTTCCCTGTTTTTCCTAAATGCCTAACGTGGCCCTCCTCCTCTCCCTTACCCTTTGGTAGCCATAAGTTTGGTTTCTGTCTCTGTGAGTCAGTTTCTGTTTTGTGTTAGGTTCATTTGTATTATTTTTAAGATTCTGTATGTGAGATCTTACAGTATTTGTCTTTCTCTGACTTATTTCAGTAACCATGCTACTCCCTAGGTCCACCCATGTTACTGAAAATGGCTAGATAATATTCCACTGTGTGTGTGTGTATATATATATATATACACACACAGTCACATATCTATATATACAGCCACATCTATATGGGTGCATATATATAGTACAGCCGTGTTTTTGTATCTGTGGATATATGTATATATATATGTGATATATACACACATACACACATCTCATATACATATATATACCACACACGTATATATACATATACTGCATCTCTACATATACGACACACACACATATATACACACAGGTGCATATATACACACATCGACGTCTACATATGCACACACACACACCACATCTACATAGGTGTATGTATATACCACACATATACGTATGTATACTACAACTATATATACACACAGCATCTATTCCTGTACATGTGTGAATACACACGTGCACACACCACACCCACACCACATCTTCTTAAGCCAGTTTTCTGTTGACGGGCACCTGGGTAGTTTCCACATTTTAGTTCTTATGAATAATTTCCCTGTAAACACTGGGGTGCGTGTATCTTTTTGAATTAGCATTTCTGTATTTTCTGGATATAAGCCTGGAAGTAGAACTGCTGGGTAGTGTGGTGATCCTTTGTACTTTTTCAGAAGCTCCGTAGTGATTTCTGCAGGGACTGCAACGATTCACATCCCACCAGCAATACAGGAGGGGTTCCCTGTTCCCCAGACCCTCCCCCGCACTTATACTTCGTAGGATTTTTGACATTCTGAGATAGGTATGAAGTGATACCTCTTTGTGGTTTTGATTCACATTCTCTAGTAATTAGAATGCTGAGCATCTTTCTTGAGCCTGTTGGCCATCTGTCTGTCTTGTGTGGTAAAATGTTCCACTCTTCTGCCTGGTTTTTGATTGAATAATTTGGTTTTTTTTTTTTAATATTGAGTTGTAGGAACTATTTGTGAATTTTGGATATTAACCACTTGTCAGTTACATCACTTGCAAATATTTTCTGCCATTCTGTAAGTTATCTTTCTGTTCTTTTGATAGTTTCCTTTGCTGTGGAAAGCTTTTAAGTTTAATTAGGTCCCCTTTGCTCATTTGCTTTTGTTTCACCTTTCCCTTTTTCCCTACCCACGGCTACTGCTAGAATAGGGGCTTCGAAGATAGCGCTAGTGGTAAAGAATCTGCATACAACGCGGCAGACGTAAGAGATGCAGGTTTGATTCCTGCTTTGGGGCGATTCCCTGGAGTGGGAGATAACAATCCGCTCCAGTGTTCTTGCCTGGAAAACTCCATGGACAGAGGAGCCTGGCGGGTGCAGTCCATGGGGTTGCGAAGAGTTGGACACGACTTAGCAACTAAACAACTTAGGCCGACACTAAAAAATTAACATTAAAATTGTTACTAAGGTATGTAATAAACGTCTGTAAGAAAAAGACCCAGTTCATAAATGATTGGTGGTTCCCATTGTGGTAGGCTGAATATCCCACCCCCTCCCGTAAGATATCTATGTTCTATCAGTGTTTCTAGCCCCTTGAGACTGATTTTGGTCTTCTGACTTCCAGAAGTGTAGCATAATAAATCTGTGTTGTTTCAAGCCACTACATTTTTTGTAATTTGTTATAGTAGCAGCAGAGACATTACTTTGCCGACTAAGGTCTGTCTAGTCAAGGCTATGGTTTTTCCTGTGGTCATGTATGGATGTGAGAGTTGGACTGTGAAGAAGGCAGAGCGCCGAAGAATTGATGCTTTTGAACTGTGGTGTTGGAGAAGACTCTTGAGAGCCCCTTGGACTGCAAGGAGATCCAACCAGTCCATTCTGAAGGAGACCAGCCCTGGGATTTCTTTGGAAGGAATGATGCTGAAGCTGAAGGTCCAGTACTTTGGCCACCTCATGCGGAGAGTTGACTCATTGGAAAAGACTCTGATGCTGGGAGGGATTGGGGGCAGGAGGAGAAAGGACGACCGAGGATGAGATGGCTGGATGGCATCACAGACTCGATGGACGTGAGTCTGAGTGAACTCCGGAAGTTGGTGATGGACAGGGAGGCCTGGCGCGCTGTGATTCATGGGGTCGCAAAGAGTCGGACACGACTGAGCGACTGAACTGAACTGATAGTAACAGCAAGACACTAGAGTATCTATGAAGCCAGAATAAGCACTTATGAAAATTTCCTTATAGGACATAGAGATGTCTCTTTAAGAAAATTGACAAAAACAGAAATAAAAAGACACTTAAATCAGTGGAAAGTTATTTGAAAATGCAAAGACTTTGCATAATCAAGAGGTTGTGTCAGTTTTTCTTTAGTATAATTCATGTTCTTTACGAGACAAAATTGCAACACACGTATAACACAAAAGACTGCCCACCTGCAAAAGCAAGCATTTTATACCTGCATTGCTGTTTTACGTCTTTGAACAAGGACCATGTGTCTTCCTTTAGAGATACAAAACGTTCCTGTGATGTCAGTCCATCAGGTAGAGACTTATCACTTATAAATGATACTTGGGATGAAAGTCCCTACTTGAAGAACATATTTGCTCAGGTTTCTGGCACTTGCTGCTGTCGTTATGAAGATGCAGCCATAGTGAGGATAACAAGTGTGTGGCCTCTCTTCCCTTCTACCCCCCTTTTTTTCAACCTTGGAAATTTATTTGTACCATGAGTGTAATGCCTAAATATTCAAAAAAGTCTTCTCTGAATGACTCTGCTTTATGAACATGCTTTCCTAAGAGATAAAATGCTAGTCTTTGAGAAACTGAATTCAGTACATTGCAATCTGATTTCCAACCCAAATATTCCACATAATGTCAAGTTTTGCCTGTTGCTTACTGCTCTGGCTCTCACAGTAATTGAACTACAATCACTTCTTCTTTGCTAAGAGTTCCTTTTTTGTTAGTCTTATTTCCCTCCAAAGAGATAAAGTTCCTTAAAGATACAGACCGTATATTCTTAAGAAGTACTCTGTAAATGTGTAATCAGTTAAAAATAGACTCTGCTTTATCTGAACCAAAGTTATAACTGTGATTTTGTTTGGGATGGGTCATTAGTCGTTCATGTAGCCTAATGATACGGAGGTTAAGAGGCTGAAACAAGTGACATCTTCTGGGTTAGGTGTCATGACATTGCTTTTCTTCTGGATTTATGTTAATTATTTTGCCTTTTATCCCTCGGGAAATGGATTTCACTGTAGTAAGCAATAACTTATTCTAAAAATAAGCCTTATTCTCCCTTGAGAAGGAATGGGTGTGTACTGTTCTTCTCAATCCTTATTTCAATGCCATTGTGACATAAAGCTGGCATGCCGCCTTCTAACACAATGCCTTCTGCGAGTCACGGACCCCAGACAGGTCCTGTGGCTGCCCGGGGAAGCTGAGGTTGGAGACGGCGAGCGGAAGCCGCGGCTCCTGCCACAGAGTCCACGGCCTGCCCTGCTCGCTCCAGCCAAGTCAGGACAGGTCACTTCACATCCCTGAGCCCCGATGCCACATGCCAGTTTCCGTGGTTAGGTCTGGGTGTGAGCTGCATGCTTTCTGAGGTTGTGAAAATATAAGACACGGTAGTCTCAGAATGTCCACATGATGGAAAGGCCATGTCTACGTACCCACATGGCTCTGTGGATCATGGATAAATAAGTGTGCAAACAAATGATAAAAGCAGCAGCAGAAGCTGCCTGACTCTGGTGTCGGCAGTAACAATACCAGCCTTGGTGTGGCAGAAGCAGCAGCGTCTCAGTGCACGCCATGCGCGGTTTGGACCATAAAGAAGGCTGAGCGCCGGAGAATTCGTGCTTTGGAACTGTGGCGTTCGGAAGACTCTCGAGAGTCCTTTGGACCGTCAGTCTTAAAGGAATTCAGTCCTGAATATTCGTTGGAAGGACCGATGCTGACGCTGAAGCTCCAATCTTTTGTCCACCTGATGTGAAGAACTGACTCATTGGAAAAGACTTTCTTTCTAATCAACTGTATTTTTTTAAATGAACAAGGCTAATTGCTTACTAGTATTGTGTTGGTTTCCACCAAACATCAGCATGACTCAGCCATAGGTGCATCCATGTCTCCTCCCCCTCGAACCTCCCTCCCACCGGCCTCCCCATCCCCCGACTCGAGGTTGTGACCCAGTCCCGGCTGGAGTTCCCTCAGCCAGTCATACAGCAAAGTCAACAAGGGGTGTATTTCTGCAGGCTCAGACTAAAGACTGTTTCTTTAGACCTCAAAAATTCTGTGAGCTACCTCCATCCTTTAATCAATCCCATTCTGCTTAATTTGGCAGCTCCTGTGGTCTGCCATGAAGAACCCTGAATAATACATCATTTAATCCAGAAAAGAAAAAAGAGCTTACACAGCACAAAGAAAGGGAAGACAATTACTAATAAGAATTAAACTTTTTTTGACAGTTGATTTTCTTCTGAGCACAGCCATTAATTCTGCTGTCAGCAGGAATAAAGATACTTCCTGAGGAAGGTGTAAAGCTGAACTCTTCAAAACTGGACAAAGGCGACATGCAAATGAGAATAACCCTTCAGAGTGCCTCACTTCCTGTTTCTTAACTGTGCTCCAAACTTGTTTCAAAACTTTAGTAAAATAAGCTTGTTTGTTTGTTTGTTTTTGAGTTACAGAAAACCTCCTTAATCTTTTGGGGAGATAATGAGTTCACGGAAAATCTGAAACGTTTGTACTGATTGACTTAAACACTGTTGTGGGTGAGGGGGAGGGGGCGGGGTTTGGATAAATTTTGTTAAGAAAATAATGGGGCATAAACAAAAGAAAAGATTAAGTTCTTTCTGTCTCAATCCCATTGAGAACAACAGTAGTAGTAGTTCAGTCGCTCAGTCGTGTCCGACTCTTTGTGACCCCATGGACCGCAGCACGCCAGGTCTCCCTGCCCATCACCAACTCCCAGAGTCCACCCATACCCATGTCCATTGAGTCAGTGATGCCATCCAGCCATCTCATCCTCAGCCGTCCCCTTCTCCTCCTGCCCTCAATCTTTCCCAGCATCAGGGTCTTCTCAAATGAGTCAGTTCTCCTCATCAGGTGGCCAAAGTATTGGAGTTTCAGCTTCAGCATCAGTCCTTCCAATGAATATTCAAGACTGATTTCTTTTAGGATAGACTAGATTGATCTCCTTGCAATCCAAGGGACTTTCAAGAGTCTTCCCAACACCACAGCTCAAAAACATCAGTTCTTCACCGCTCAGCTTTCTTGATAGACCAACTCTCACATTTATACTTGACTACTGGAAAAACCATGGCTTTGACTAGATGGACCTTTGTTGGCAAATTAATGTCTCTGCTTTTTAATACACTGTCTAGGTTGGTCATAGCTTTTCTTCCAAGGAGCAACATCTTTTAAGTTCATAGCTGCAGTCACCATCTGCAGTGATTTTGGAGCCTCCCACCCAAATAAAGTCTCTCACTGTTTCCATTGTTTCCCCATCTATTTGCCATGAAGTGATGGGACCAGATGCCATGATCTTGGTTTTTTGAATGTTGAGTTTTAAGCCAGCTTTTTACTCTCCTCTTTCACTTTCATCAAGAGGCTCTTTAGTTCCTCTTCACTTTCTGCCATAAGGATGGTGTCATCTGCATATCTGAGGTTGTTGGTATTTCTCCTGGCAATCTTGATTCCAGCTTGTGCTTCATCCAGCCTGGCATTTCACATGATGTACTCTGCACATAAGTTAAATAAGCAGGGTGACAATATACAGCCTTGACATACTTCTTTCCCAATTTGGAACCAGTCAGTTTTTCCATGTTTTGTTCTAACTGTGGCTTCCTGACCTGCATATAGATTTCTGAGGAGGCAGGTCAGGTGGTCTGGTATTCCATCTCTTTAAGAATTTTCAACAGTTTGTTGTGATCTACACAGTTAAAGGCTTTGGGACAGTTAATAAAGCAGAAGTAGATGTTTTTCTGGAATTCTCTTGCCTATTTGATGAACCAACGAATGTTGGCAATTTGATCTCTGGTTCCCCTGCCTTTTCTAAATCCAGTTTGAACACCTGGAAGTTCACGGTTCACATACTGTTGAAGCTTGGCTTGGAGAATTTTGAGCATTACTTTGCTAGCATGTGAAATGAGTGCAATTGTGTGGTAGTTTGAGCATTTTTTGGGATTGGAATCAAAACTGATATTTTCCAGTCCTGTGGCCACTGATGAGTTTTCCAAATTTGCTGGCATATTGAGTGCAGCACTTTCACAGCATCATCTTTCAGGATTTGAAATAGCTCAACTGGAATTCCATCACCTCCACTAGCTTTGTTTGTAGTGATGATTCCTAAGGCCCACTTGACTTTGCATTCCAGGATGTCTGTCTCTAGGTGAGTGAACACACCATTGTGATTATCTACATTGTGAAGATCTTTTTTGTACAGTTCTTCTGTGTATTCTTGCCACCTCTTGTTAATATCTTCTGCTTCTGTTAGGTTCAGACCATTTCTGTCCTTTATGGAGCCCATCTTTGCATGAAATGTTCTGTTGGTATCTCTAATTTTCTTAAAGAGATCCCTAATCTTTCCCATTCTGTTGTTTTCCTCTATTTCTTTGCACTGATCACTGAGGAAGGCTTTCTCATCTCTCCTTGCTCTTGTTTGGAACTCTGGGTATATCTTTGAGAAAACAAGACAACATATTTCCCACAGGTACTGCTTCATCCACTCAGGACTGATGTATGCTTTGCCAGAATTCCCTTTAGCTGCGTCTTCACCCCAGCACTTCTCAGATCTCTGTGTTGTGCAGGCCGCCATCCGTCTCTGTGAGAATCCTTGTCAGACTCAGTACCCCAGGCCAGCCTCCAGCGGTGTGATCCTCACTGCCAACCAACCACGGCGTCCTCTGCTTCCTCCTTCACCCCATCCCCAAAGATAATACCAGTGGTCTGTCCAGACCTTGTCACGCCTGTCCATCTCCCTCACAATACCCACTGCATCCTTCCTGCAGCATCAGTCTGACCTCTTTACTGCTCATGCAAAAGCCGTCTCCACGCTGTCACGTGGCCATCCGCCCTACCCCTCATGCCCTGTAGTCTCCCACTGCTCTTCTTTTTCGGTGGGCTCGGGACACGTGTGCCCTTCTTGGTTTCCAGCAGCCCCTGTATCGTCCAGGTCAACGTGGTCAACCACCTTCTTTCCACGCAAGTGCAGGTTCGAAACAGACTCCTTCCTCTGACCACACGGCTGCACCTGGACCTGCCTCTCTAGACTCTCTAAAGCCACTGGCGAGTTACGTGTGCACTCCCAATCAAGTGTCAGCCTCTTCCCAAACTCCCTACATTCAGCGACACGAATGTCTAATCGGTGCATGTTTACCAGACAGCCTTTTGTAAAAACCACTAAGTTGTGAACTTGGTGGGAGTGGAAGCAGGAACACACACACACACTCTCACACTCACACACTCACACACTAGCCCTGACCTCAAGTCCCTGGCATGCATCTCTACACAGGAGAATTGCTTTATGTGCTTATGACCTGCCTCCCTTAACCCTGTGCTGTGATCTACGCTAAATACTGACCACCTGTTTAGAAATACTCTCGTCCCATCTGTCACCTCTCAGTCATTCTGCTTCAGGTCAGATGTACAATTTAGAATCGGACAGACTTAAGATCAAGTCTAGACTGTTCTACTTATAAAATGTACAATATTGAGCCAATAATTTAATTTCTCAAATGTAAAAATAGAAGTAACATACCATGATTTAGATGACATTTTGATGTGAGAATTAAAATTTAAATGAGACAGTGAGCATATTACTTGCCATATTACCACTATATGCTCACATATATAACATTATTTTTTTCTGTATTAATAAGAAATCAGATCTATTCTCCTAGAGCTGGTATATTTTACCTAAGTAATAAAAGCCTTCCCTGGTCACCTATTTACCTAGCAGTAAAGAATCCCCAGATCACTACAGATGGTGATTGCAGCCATGAAATTAAAAAACACTTAGTCTTTGGAAGGAAAGTTATGACCAACCTAGACAGGATATGAAAAAGCAGAGACATTACTTTGTCAACAAAGGTCCGTCTAGCCAAGGCTATGGTTTTCCCAGTGGTCATGTATGGATGTGAGAGTTGGACTGTGAAGAAAGCTGAGCACCGAAGAATTGACGCTCTTGAGCTGTGGTGTTGGAGAAGATTCTTGAGAGTCCCTTGGACTACAAGGAGATCCAACCAGTCCATCCTAAAGGAAATCAGTCCTGAATGTTCACTGGAAGGACTGATGCTGAAGCTGAAACTCCAATACTCTGGCCACTTGATGCAAAGATCTGACTCATTTGAAAAGACCCTGATGCTCGGAAATATTGAAGGCAGGAGGAGAAGGGGATGATTGAGGATGAGATGGTTGGATGGCATCACTGACTCGATGGACATGAGTCTGAGTGAACTCCGGGAGTTGGTGATGGACAGGGAGGCCTGGCGTGCTACGATTCATGGGGTCACAAAGAGTCGGACACGACTGAGCGACTGAACTGAACTGAACTGAAAGAATCCACCTGCAGTGCAGGAGATGCAGGTTTGCTCCCTCGGTCAGGAAGGTCCCCTGGAATAAGAAAATGTGAACCTACCTCAGTATTCTCACCTGGAAATCCCAACCCATGGAGTCACAAAATAGTCAGGCACAACTAGGTTACTAAGGAATGACAGAAGCCTGATAGCATAGGGTTAATCGTGATGAGAAACAAATAAGACACGCGTACTGCCCAGTGCATCAGTGAGCAGGAGAAGTCAAACTAGCAAATTCTTCCACTTGCATTTTGCATATTTCTGAAATCCGAATCAATTAGGATTATTTTGAATGTAGGCATGCAGGATGCCTGGGGTACAAGAAATGAACCACTTAAAACCAGTAAATACTGCAGTGGCATCTATCAAAAGAAAGCTTTCCAAAAGTTAGCAGACTCCTACGTTCTCAGACACACTTAGATCTGCGCGACATATCTTTTGAGACGGTCACTATGCATCATCCTGGTTGATTACCTGCTGTATTATTTTGTTTTCTCAATTAGTTTAATCTAGAGGCTAAGTAGATTGGGTCGCTTCTCTGTCCTTTGTAATCATCAGGATGCAGGAATCCACTCTGTCATCTCACCTCCCACTTACAAACCTTTCCCTCAAACCAGCGTATGTCAAGAACCATTTACCGTCTCAGCATCTGGGAGCCCCGTGTCACAGCAGAGAAATATCTGCCGTCTCTTGCTGCTGTTGGCTGTAAATGAGGTGCATGTATTCTGGAAACTACCCGTCCAAACCCACTGCAGCTTAACCAACATCTGAACAGCGGCGCCAGCCATACTCGCTTCTTTGAAGAGCCTCACTGGCAAGACAGTGGTTCATTTTTCTGGGCAACCCATGTAGTAAAATGCAGTCATCTAAAAGCAACTTGACGTGGACACAACATCCTTTTTTAACTTTTGGGAATTCCAAGGTCTGGGATGAGTAACTTCATAAATTTAGAGTGTCAATATATATTTTTAAAATTATTTCTAGGATATATAACGAGATGATCAAACCACTTACTGACTCAGATATGGTCCACCAGCCTAGCCTGAAGAAATGCATCAGAATGCATCCCCAGAGCTGCTAGCAGAAAGTTTCCTCTCTCTGCTCATTCGCCATCACTTGCTGGGCCTGCAGGATCCATCAGGACACCCTCGAGGATGTATTCCATGACTGTGGTGGCTTGTTCTAGTTGATGAACTTAGTTTCTAAAAATATTTTGTTCACATAAATATTGTGTTCAGTAAGTGTTTTGTTCTTGCTGTTTAGTCCCTAAGACATGTCTGACCCTATGGCCTGCAGTCCACCAGGCTCCTCTGTCCACAGGAATTCCCAGGCTAAGATACTGGTGTGAGTAGCCATTTCCTTCCTCAGATGATCTGCCCCCAACTCAGGGATAGAACCCAGGTTTCCTGCATTGGCAGGTGGATTCTTTACCATTGAGCCTCTGGGAAGCCCCAGTAAGCGTTTTACATTCCTTAAACCTATATGGATTACCGCAGCCCTAGTATAGCCCAGCAGAGAAGGAAATGGCAACCCACTCCAGTATTCTTGCCTGGAGAACCCCAGGGACAGAGGAGCCTGGTGGGCTGTTGTCTATGGGGTGGCACAGAGTCGGACACGACTGAAGCGACTTAGCAGCAGCAGCAGCAGTGTAGCCCAGGAATAGAATGCATACTTGTTTTCTTGGCCTGACCCTTTTTTTTTAAAAAATCAAGTTAGTTACCAGTATATAGTAAGCAGGTGACTGCACATTAAAGAAAGATACTGATAATTCTCCCAACTTAAAAAATTCAGGAATGTTGCCCCGTGTAAAGGGCGTATGTTCACTGTTTCCTGAGTCTTGATGACCCTATTATTTCTCTGAAAAGGAAAGTGAGCTTCAGCTGCCATTCCTCACTACGCTGGCCTTGGTGTTTCCTTTAGAATCCAGCAGCCCGTCTCTGGACACGTCTGTGCCCGAGGTGGAAACTGGAAAGAAAGACAGGAGAAGCCAAAGTAACGTGGGCGGGATCGTTTGTTCCCGGAAGTGAGTGTGTATAGGATGACTCATTTGCATCACTGTTCTCCTCTATAGATATTTCAGCTGGTGATCCCTTATCTAAACCCTTCTGGATGTAAGAACACCAGACTTGCTTTAGTGACCCATCACTTTCTCCACATCTATTACAGGTGCTTGAAATTGCTTCCTAAGTCCTTTATATATTGTTGCAGTGTTAGAAAGTATCAGCTTCTACTTAAACAGCTCTTTCAGAACTTTAAATAATAAAATCATGTTTGTACTCTTAGGAAAGTGGAGGAATATTTTGGAATAGCTAGTTTCTCTTAAAATCACCTACCACCTCACTAACTTGGGACACCGGTATGAGTTGGTTTTCTTTGGTTGCAAACCATAAAAACAAAGCCTGGGTAATTTAACTAAAGTGAGTTATTAGAAGGGTTTGCAATGGCACTGTAATTATTAAGAGGACTGAAGAGAGCCGGGTCTGGCAGGGCAGCTCAGCGGAGTTGGATGGCAGGAGTGAGTGACAGTTTTATCAACATGCTGCTGCTGACAAGTAACATCTCTGAAAGGCTGTGATTTTTATTCTTCTATCCATTAACTCAAGACCCAAAGTTCAGATGGCCAGATGGCCTGAAGTGAATGAAACTTGTCCCTGAAGGAGGTCAGGGTAACTTGATTGACAGTTGCACCAAAACCAGGAACAGTGGAGCAAAGATAATTTTGCAAAAGAAAATCCAAATGCCCGTGACCAGGAAAACAAGAGAATGGTTTCCCAAATATGGGAAAAACCCACTATAGGCTCTGTTCACTGTAAGCTGGCAGATAACTTCGAATGTCTTTAAAATTTGCAATGTTTTGTTGTAAAGAAAAAATCAGATGACTCACTTTATGCTTTGACACATTGTGTACTTGATTTGTATTTCTGGTCTTATATTTTTCTTCATAAAAATCCCCCAAATTGAATAAGCTTTATGGCTCACATCCCTAGATCCCTCTTGAAAGAATTAAAACACTTCAGAGGGCAATTCTTTTAGATCAAGGAATCATTTAGACAGACACAAGGTCAATCCTACATGGAATCTGTATCAGACACATTTTCTTACTCATCTCTCACCTTCTCTGCTCCCTTCCATCCCTCTCTTTTCACTCAAGAGAAAGAAATAGCGAGAAGGGGAAGAGATCATATAACCAAGCAGAGCAGAGTCAGAAAGCAAGGAAGAAGTGTGTTGGGGGTGAAGATTTGGGGAGGATAGCACAGAAAGAGAAACAACTGTGAGGTGTAAGTTAAGCCTCTAGCAGATGTAGATGCTGATATTAAAGTCATCTCTTACAGTTCGCTGTGTTCCCTGTTGGAAATATAAAGATGGCAGGGTGGCAGTGGGGTGGGGAGGGAGGCCGCCCACAGGCAGTGAGACAGAGGTGGCAGTGGGGTGGGGAGGGAGGCCGCCCTCAGGCAGTGAGACAGAGAGAGGGCTGGAGAGAAGAAGGTGAGGGTGTGGTTGAGGTGCGAAATCCGATGGAAAGGTGATTGAGAAGCACTGTCCCCAGCCCACAGCCCACACACGTTTTGGTCTTGTAACTGAATCTCCCTTGCCCTCCTAGCTCCCAGGCGGAGGACTTGCTTAAAGGGATAGCCTTGTCCCAGATCAACACACTCCCCACCGCTCAAACTTTTTTCCTTACCCCCACCCTGCCTCACACAATTGAAAGTCTGTTTAGAGATCTCTTCTGCTCCCCCAAGCTGCTTGTGGAATATTTCCCACCCACCAGAGGATCTGTTCATTGCAATCTAGCAGATGACGTCCACGGTCTTAAATTCTGCAACCTTTTGATAAAGAAACAGAAGATGACTCACCTCGTGCTTTTGACACCTTTTCCACAGACTGCCTTCATGGATATAAAGACATATACTGACAACCTGGCTTCTTACATAGGTTCTGAGGCCCCCGTGTGAATAGAAAAGGATCAGTCTTGGTACTTCAGGACCAGAGAAAATTGCAAGTAATAAATCTCTTAGATTGTGAGCAGAATTAGAAAGACTACTTAAACTACTATAAGGCAGAGAAATAAATCTAAGTGTTAAAATACTTTTGACAGTTTTGCCTCAATATGAATGGCCCTCTTTACCATTACCCTCAGCTAGATAAAACCTACTAATCTATGGGGGCCTTGGGACAGAACACTCGTTTTCCCCACAGGATTTTCTGGGATAACTAAGGATGCCCCATATTCTTGTTTTGATCTGTAGCTTCAGCTATCCACAGATTGTCAGAAGCTAAAATGATTGCTTGGCAGAGAGCTGCCAGGGACCATTCACAGCTCAGGAGATTTAAAACTGATATCAGAGGATATCTAAAGCTTGTGAGCTGCAGACTTGCTACAAAGACTTGTTAAAAGCAGAGGAATTATTTATGCCGGAAGGAAGAATTACAATAGGAACACATAGGGATTTGAGCTAATGAATTCAAAACCAAGTTGAATTTTGTATATTCTAGGAACCTCTATTTCTTAATGTAATCCAAAAGCCTTTGAAAACAGTAAACTGGAAACATTCCATGTGCAGCTTGGGCCTGTCAAGGGGAGCTGATGGGATCTCTAAACTGACTCTCCATGGTATATGGAGCGGGAAGGGAGTGAGGGGTAGGTGGGAGGAGGGAGTGTGTGATCAGAAAGGACCTTTACGGAGGGCCTCACGGATTCACCTTATGTCTGTCTTCCATGGAGTGTTAGCTCCCAGACCAGAGATCAAACCCACAGCCCCTGCTTTGGAAGTGAGGAATCGAGAGAAATGAAAGTATGAGGCAGAAAGCATGTTTTATGGCCAAAAATTAACAAAAAATATCCATCCACAGATCACAAAGTTTAACAAATGCCAAGTAACAGGCTCCAAGTAGAATAAAGAAATTGATACCTAGGCATATCAGAGTCAAGTTGCTGAAAGCAAAAAAGAAAGAGACAATCTTAAATCAAGGGGAGAAAGACGCATTCTACAAAGGAATAACTGTAAAAACGATAGGTGCCTTCTCATCAAAAACGCTGCAGGGTAAACGATGGTGGGACGACTGAGTCATCCAAATATTGGTGAGGATATGTAGCAAATGGAGCCTTTATACACTGCTGGGGTAGGTGTGAAACGACATACCAACTGGGAACATCTTCCAGTTTTTTGTACACAGCTCAACTTTTATTTATCTTTGACCTAGACAATATTCTAGGGCTTCCCAGGCGGCTCTGTGGGTAAAGAACCCACCTCCATTTTAGGAGAGGCCAGAGATATGGGTTCGATCCCTGGGTCGGGAAGATCCCCTGGAGGAGGGCATGGCAACCCACTGCAGTATTCTTATCCGGAGAATCCCGCGGACAGAGGAGCCTGGCGGGCTGCAGTCCACAGGTCGCACAGAGTTGGACATGACTGAAGCGCAGGAATATACTACCAGCTATCCAGCTGGAGAAATGGAAACATCTGTCCACAACACGTCTTGTACGATAACATTGATTGCCAAAACTAGAAGGGGTGATCAATAGGGAAATGGATAAATAAACTCTTGTTATGATCTCCTAACAAGTAGAGCAGAACCTTGAGAAACTGAGACATCTGAGTCAGTCCCCTCTGGGCCAGCTGAACCCCAGATGACCTTCAGCTACAAGCACATAACAAATGAGTTGTTTTAAACCACTGAGTTCTGAGACAATGCCATGCAACCCGACTGTAGCAACAGCTAACTAATAAACTAAGTAGCAAAATGTTACCCTTGCTTCTACCCGTGCATATCTTCCTGTGAAGAGCTGCAATTCCCTTTGTCAGTACTTTGCATTGTCGGTACTTTGCAAGCAAACAAGAAGTTGTAGATATTCCTCCAATAATGAACATTTGTTTCCCTAACATCCAGTTTATGGCCTGCTGTTCTGTTCCTGCCTCTTCCTGCATACAAGGCTAACTTGTTTCAGTGCCAAAGCATAGTGGAATCTTTCTGAAGAGATTTTAACTAGCAATGAAAGCCAGTTTACACAGAGCCAGCAACGCACACAGTGACCAGACGGTGGTGAGCAGCTGTGACCCGTTTACGTGTGCACCCGCTCTGACAGCCAGCTCACAATTGCTGCTTGGTTGACAGCCACTGTGAAGTACCATCAGTTAGAGGAGATAGTCTAATTTCACGATGCTAAAACGTAAGGTGTGCTCCTTAGAATCAATGGAAAATGATACATCTCCAGTCACCACATTCGCAGTCTGAGGTGTTGATGCTGGAGTGAGGCTTCTTTTTCTGGAAGAGGTCCATTCTTCTCAAAGTGCCTGATTTTAAGAAGGTTTGAGAGATAATTGTCTCTGTCACTTTTCATCCCTCTGTCTGTTGAATATCTTTCAGCCCCTACTGTGCACTTTCTCTTTTATGCTTTTGCTCTCGTTGTAACAGAAGGATTTGGAATCAATTTCTGGGGCACACTGCCATTTATAAACAAGGCAAGAAGACCCCGCACTTTAGGCTGCACGAGCAAACGCTGCTGTGGTCCTCAGGCCAAGGTCTTCTCTACAGGGCAAGGAGCTGATTAGACTAAAGGGCTGTGGCCCCCTGAAGCCCAGACCACTTCCCCAGTTATATCATGCTTCAAGCCTGGGAGGGTGGCCCATGTCTGCGGCTGCTGGCCTGAGGAGTAAGCAAAGGGGGTCAGTTTGCAAGGGTGCAGACACGTGGAGCTTGATGACGTGACTGACAAAATGTATGTGCATTAGGCCTCTGGCAGCGCAAGTCAGTGCAAGTCAAAAAAGCAAGTGCGTTCCAGAAAGACTACACCGAAGCCTTTAACCGTGTGGGCCACCACAAACTGTGGACAATTCTTCAGGAGATGGGAATACCAGGCCACCAGACCTGCCTCCTGAGAAACCTATATGCAGGTCAGGAAGCAACAGTTAGAACTGGACATGGAACAACAGACTGGTTCCAAATTGGGAAAGGAGTACGTCAAGGCTGTATATTGTCAGCCTGCTTATTTAACTTCTATGCAGAGTACATCATGAGAAATGCTGGGCTGGATGAAGCACAAGCTGGAATCAAGATTGCTGGGAGAAATATCAATGACCTCAGATATGCAGATGACACCACCCTTATGATAAAAAGTGAAGAAGAAGTAAAGCGCCTCTTGATGAAAGTGAAAGAAGAGAGTGAAAAAGTTGGCTTAAAGCTCAACATTCAGAAAACTAAGATGATGGCATCTGGTCCCATCACTTCATGGTGAATAGATGGGGTAACAGTGGAAACAGCGTCAGACTTTATTTTTGGGGGCTCCAAAATCACTGCAGATGGTGACTGCAGCCGTGAAATTAAAAAACGCTTACTCCTTGGAAGAAAAGTTATGACCAACCTAGACAGCATATTAAAAATCAGAGATATTACTTTGCCAACAAAGGTCCATCCAGTCAAGGCTATGGTTTTTCCAGTAGTTGTGTATGGATGTGAGATTGGACTCAGACAAGGAACACTTGAGGCCCCTAAAAATGACTGAATCAAAAATTTATTCACACTACACTCAATGTACAAAAAATTAACTTTTTTTTTCATAACTAATCTTCTTTTCCCTAGCCTGTACTTACTTAGGTGGCAAAAGATGGAAGCTTTATAATTCCCATGTGAAGGTGGGTGACTCGGTTTCTTTAGGCAGTGTGGACAAACGCATATTTGAGCCCTCTCTTCCCAATCCCTTTCTAATAGTAATAACCACTGACAAGTTTGAGGTCTGTGTGTCAAGCGCTGTGTTAGGATTTTCATGAGTTCAGAGCCATTTAATCCTCAGGGTGAGGTGGGCATTACTATTATTACATCTCAAGTACAGAGCAGTTAATTAACTTGTTCAGATTTGCATAGCTAGAAAGCAGAGAGGCCGAAAATAAAAACCAAGGTAGACTGACTCCGGAATTCACAGACTTTCGTCCCCATGGTGCTGCTCCGCCTCTCGGGCAACACCTGCAGACACGGGTTCCTGGGACACCAGGTTAGCACCCTTTCTGAAAGCCTCCCAGCCTACAGGAACCCTCCCCACCCTCTCCAGCCCCACACAGGAAAGAGGAAGGAGGTGTCCGTCCAGCCCCTTCCTTACAGAAGCTGCATTGGCATGGCTGGGCCACGCTGGATAAAGAGGATGAGGTATCTTCCCGAGGGCCCGCATCCTTCCCGTCCAGCCCAGGGCAACTCGCCCTGGCACTCAGGGCTCTTTCCGTACCCCTCCTGCGCGTTCGTGTCAGGACGCCTCCCCACAGAAGAAAGGAGAATCCTGCATTGACCTCTTCTCGTATCGATGCTTCCCTTTTTCTTCCCACTTTTCCCGGGACCGATGGTGTAACGTCCCCTTCCTTCCTTTTTCTATCAGTAAGAGGCATCCCCTTTCTTTCTGCTTCTTGATTTGATATTCAGCACGTTGTATATAGTGGCAGACATTTGGAGTCCAGAGGAGCTTCCCACATAGCTAAAAGGGTCAAGAACCCCCCTGTAATGCAGGAGACCTGGGTTTAATCCCTGGGTTGGGAAGACCGCCTGGAGAAGGGAATGGCAACCCACCCCAGTATTCTTTCCTGGAGAATCCCGTGGACAGAGGAGCCTGGGGGCTACAGTCATTTATACACATAGCCCAGAATTTACCATCTTTATCATTTTAAGCATACAGTACAGGAATGTTAAGTATATTCACACTGTTGTTCAACAAATCTCAGGGATTTTTTCATCTTACAAAATGAAATCTCTGTACACGTGAAACAACAACTCCCTATCTTTCCCTCCCCTCGGGCCTTGGCAAACACCATTCTGCTGTTTCTATGAGTCTAGTTAATTTTTTTGTCTCATATATGTGAAATCATACAGCGTTTGTCTTCTGCGTCTGACTTACTCACTTAGCATAACGTCTTCACGGTTCGTCCGTGTTGTAGCATCTGAAAGAATTCCTTTCCTTTTCAATCCTGAATGTGCCTCCATCAGGTGTATAAACCTCAGTTATTCATTCATCGTCAGTAGACAGCTGGGCTGGGCCTTCACCTTTCAGCCATTGTGAATAATGCTGGTATAAACGAGAGCGTTCCCTCTTCTCTTTGAGTGCCCTACTGTTTAAATGATGACAAAGGAACATGGTATGTAGGGGAGAATGAAATCCATAATCTGTATTAGTTGAAAACGTTCAAAATATCATTCTTGTTACATCTTGTGTCCCACCTCCTTAGTGTTTTGATCTCAGAGCTCTTCAGAGCTTTGACCTCAGAGACACAGAAAGAAGTTGTCAAAAACATATACTCAGTTTTCAAGGATATTCGTGCATACATGAGAAAGAATAGTATCTGTCAATTCCTCCCACAGAGGAATATGATTTTAACATTAAACACACAAGTCAATAGAAGAACTAATTACATTTGATGCTGGAAACATTGTTTTATACTTCTTCTTGAGAGTCCCTTGGGAAATAATTGGGAATTCAACTCTGAACAATCCCATCTCTCGAAAATATTATAAGAGGAACACTGCTGCCAAATCTAATCAAACCTGTTTTCCTCGCCATTGATACGGCAGCTACAAACGAATGGGAACTGAAGCACCTACACGGCCACACTGTGAGAGCTCCGCTGGGCCCTACTCCAATTTCCACGCCTCTGCTGGGGCCGAGGCGCTCATGGCCATGGGCCTGTCGAGCATATGCTGTTTTATGGAGAAGAAAAAATATCAAGGCTACTGTATCCGATTCAAAATGAAAATAAAGCGGCCAAACTTTTTTCTGAACAGGACAAGAAGAGTATCTTTCTGTAGCATAAAGCTATGCATATTTTCATCTATAATGCACCCTTTGCTAACAAAATTTTAACACAGCTGCTGACTAAATTTTAATAAGTTTTTATTAAAGTTTCTCTTAATTTTACTTTTGACAAGTTAGTTTCATACCTTCCATAAATTCCTGAATGTTTCCAGTGGAAAGATACTTGGATCCATTCTTGTTATATAAAGTATTCAAGGTATAAAGTTGAACCCCTTTCAGCTCCTAAATCACATTTCTATAGTTTGTTAGTTCGGTTCAGTTCAGTTCAGTTCAGTCGCTCAGTCGTGTCTGACTCTTTGCGACCCCATGAGTCGCAGCACACCAGGCCTCCCTGTCCATCACCATCTCCCGGAGTCCACTCAGACTCACGTGCATCGAGTCGGTGATGCCATCCAGCCATCTCATCCTGGGTCATCCCCTTCTCCTCCTGCCCCCAATCCCTCCCAGCATCAGAGTCTTTTCCAATGAGTCAACTCTTCGCATGAGGTGGCCAAAGTACTGGAGCTTCAGCTTTAGCATCATTCCTTCCAAAGAAATCCCAGGGCTGATCTCCTTTATAATGGACTGGTTGGATCTCCTTGCAGTCCAAGGGACTCTCAAGGGTCTTCTCCAACACCACACTTCAAACGCATCAATTCTTCAGCGCTCAGCCTTCTTCACAGTCCAACTCTCACATAAGTTCTAATCAAAGCATATTAAACTTCTGGTACATAGAATGTCAGTTCAAAAGAGAGAAGTCATCACGTTTTTACCATAAGTTTCAAAGCATCACAGATGAGGCCAAGAGTGCATGCCTGTTTCATCATCCCTGAGTTTCCCATCGCTCCCATCAAAAGCCCAAGTCTGGAACCATAGCCCGTACACTTCTACCTGATCTGGCCCCCACTCGCCTAATTCTGTCTCCTTCTTATGCCTCTGGGATCACCTCTTCTCCAGCCCCATGGATGGCTGAACTCACTTCTATCACACCAGGATAGGCTGTTATTCTGTAGTAAAAAATTAACTCCAATCTCAGATTCTTAAAACCTAAAGGCTTTGGCTTCTTGGTCCCATCATTTTTATTGCGAGCCAAGGGAGACAGAGGACTCAATAATTTTTTTTTAAATTTTATTTATTTGTTTTAGGCTAAGGGTGTTCTTAAAGTTGGACTTTTCTTTATAGCCATCTTTTGATTTGGTCTTTCCATAGGGACCAGTAAAACAGCTGTGTATAAAGGCAGTTCTCTAAAACTTGCCAGTTTAGGAGTTTTTTTTTTTTTTCCCAATTTAAAGGATCCCTCATTCAGCCACTGATGACTAGCATCTTTTCTTAAAATTTTTATTTTATATTGAGGTATAGTTGATTAAATTGTTGTGTTCCGGTATGTAGCAGAGTGATTCTATTTCAAATTCTTTTCCCATTTAGGTTATTAGCATATTGAGCAGAGTTCCTCGTTCTATACAGTAGGTCCCTGTTGGTTATCTATATTTAAAAAGTTATTGAAGTATAGTTGCTTTAAAGTGTTGCATTAGTTTGGCTCTTTATTTTAAATATAGTAGTGTGTGCAGGTCAACCCTAAACTCCCAATTTATCCCTCACTCTGCTTTTCCCTTTTGGTAACTATAATTTTGTTTTCTAAGCGTGTAAGTCTTTCTGTTTCTAAATAAGTTCATTTGTATAACTTTTAAAAGATTCCTCTTAAAGGCGATTTCATATATCTGTCTTTCTCTGTGTTATACGCATTGTCTTATATACTGAGGTGCTCATGTGTTGGGTCCGTAAACGCTCGCAGATGTTACGTCTTCTTGGATTGACCCCTTGATCGTTGTACAGCGTCCTTCTTTGTGCTGTGTAACAGTCCTTCTTTTAAAGTCTGTCTTTTCTCACTACTGCACTTGACTAGTCTAAAAAAAAAATAAATAAATAAAGTCTGTCTTCTCCAGGAGTGTTGCTCCTCCAGCTTTCTTGCGATTTCCATTTGCATGAAATGCTTCTTTCCATCCTCTCACTTCAAGTGCGTGTGTGTCCCTGGACCTGAAGGTGATCTCCTGCAGACAGCAAGTATGCGGGCCTTTTGTTTCCGTATCCATTCAGTCAGTGTATATCTTTTGGTTGGAGCGTTTAGTCCATTTATGCTTAATGCAGTTATTGATCTGTACGTTCTTATTGCCATCTTCTTAATTGTTTTGAATTTGTTTTTGTAGGCATTTTTATCTTCCCCTTCACTTTTGCTCTCGTGTGATTTGACGACTAAATTTAGTGTTGTGTTTGAATTCCTTTTTCCCTTTGTGTGTATATCTATTGTCAATTTTCAGTTTGTGGTTCCCATGAAGTTTTGAAATAGTGGTCTGCATATAAACAAGATTGTTTTAAGTTGCTGGTCTTTTCATTTCAAATGCATTTCCAAAATTTTGCATTTGTCCTCATCTCTTTTTCGTAAAGACCCTGATGCTGAGGAAGACTGAAGGCGGGAGAAGGGGGCGACAGAGAATGAGACGGTTGGATGGCATCACTAACTCAATGCACGTGAGTTTGAGTGAACTCCGGGAGTTGGTGATGGACAGGCAGGCCTGGCGTGCTGCAGTCCGTGGGGTGGCAAGTAGTCAGATACGACTGAGCGACTGAACTGAACTGAACTTCTTATACTTGCTGGTTTTGATATCATATTTGTATGTGGATGGTTTCCTCCCATTTGTCTAGTGTGGCCTTCTGTTTTCTGCCTAGAGAAGTTCTTTCAGCATTTGTAGCAAAGCTGGTCTGGTGGTGCTGAATTTTCTTAGCTTTTGCTTGCCTATAAAGGTTTTGATTTCTCCACTGAATCTCAGTTAGAGCCTTGCTGGGTAGAGTATTCTTGGTTGTAGGTTCCCTTCCATCACTTTAAATATATGATGCCTTTGCCTTCTAGCCTGCAGAGTTTCTGCTGAGAAATCAACTGAAAACCTTTTGGGGGTTCCCTTGTATGTTAGTTGTTGCTTTTAATATTTTTAAATTTATCTTTAGTATTTATCAGTTTGATTACTGTGTGTCTTGGCATGTCTCTCCTTGGATATGTCCTGCCTGGGACTTTCTGTGCTTCCTGGACTTAGGTCACTGCCTCCTTTCCCATGTGAGGGAAGGCTTCCCATGATCTCTTCAAATATCTTCTCAGGCTCTTTCTCTTTCCCTTCTAGAGTCTTGAAAGTGTTAGTCACTCAGTCGTGTCTGACTCTTCGCAACCCCATGGACTGTAGTCTGCCGGGCTTCTCTGTCCATGGGATTCTCCAGGCAAGAAGACTGGAGTGGGTAGCTGTTCCCGTTTCCAGAGGCTCTCCCCATCCCAGGGATCACACCCAGGCCTCCCGCATCGCAGGCAGATTCTCTGTGGTCTGAGCCACGAGGGAAGACTTTTCCTTCGAGAACTCCTATAATATAAATGTTGGTTCATTGAATGTTTTCCCAGGGTCTCTGAGACTGACCTTATTTCTTTTCATCCTTTTTTTTTTTTTAATTCTGTTCCATGGCAGTGACCTCCACCAGTCTGTCTTCCAGCTCACTTATTCATCCTTCCGCCTCAGTTATTCGATTACTGACTTTTTCCAGTGTATATTTCATTTCAATTATTGTATTGTTCACCTCTTGTTTGTACTTCCTTCCAATTTTGCTGAAATCCCTGGAAGGATCATCCTTATTGACCCTTCCTAAAACAGTCCTCTCCTCCTTCTCCTGCTTTATTTTTATCCTTCACGTACCCCTATCTGAAATTATGTTTTGTTTCTGATTTTATGCACACAGACACACACATGCTTATTATTTTTAATGTGTAGAATGCTATCTTTGCCATCATGTTCATTGTCTCATTGACATATCCCCAGTGCCTAATAGAGTCTCTGGAACTCAGCAGGAAGTCAATAAATGCTAGTTCAATGAGTGAATAAATGAAGGCATATATCAGAATGATGAAGAGCTGTTTAGACTACCTCTCCATCAATATCTATGTGTTGAAGTGTCTATTTCATATCAGTGCTGCAGGATATAAATTTTGTTTTATACAACATTTAATTTAAAAGTTTAGTTTTTGAGGCTGTATAAATCCACTTGGATCTTCTTCATGAAGCCTCCTCTACTGGTTATCTCAGGACAGGGCAAAGAAAAGCTCATTGCTGTTCAGTTGCTGAGTCATGTCCGACTCTTTGTAAACCCACGGACTGCAGTCTGTCAGGCCTCCCTGTCCATCACCAACTCCCGGAGCCTGCTGAAATTCATGTCCATTGAGTCAAAGATGCCATCCAACCATCTCATCCTCTGTTAAGCCATTCTCTTCCTGCCTTCAATCTTTCTCAGCATCAGGGTCTTTTCTAATGAGTGGGCTCTTCACATCAGGTGGCCAAAATATTTGAGCTTCAGCTTCAGCATCAGTCCTTCCAATGAATATTCAGGACCGATCTCCTTTAGGATGGACTGGTTGGATCTCCCTGAAGTCTAAGGGACTCTCAAGAGTCTTCTCCAGCACAACAATTATGTGTTAGTCTCTCAATCGTGTCCGACTCTCTGCGACCCCACAGACTGTAGCCCACCAGGCTTGTCTGTTCATAGAATTCTTCAGGCAAGAACACTGGAGTGGATTGCCATTCCCTTCTCCAGAGGAACTTTCCAACCCAGGGATCGAACCCTGGTCTCTGGCCTTGCAGGCAGATTCTTTACTGTTTGAGCGACAGGGATGTCTAGTTCCAAAGCATCAATTCTTCGGTGCTCAGCCTTCTTTACAGTCCAGCTCTCACATCCATACCATGACTGGTATGGTATTATTTGCGTATCTGAGGTTGTTGTTTCTCCCAACAATCTTGATTAAAGCTTGTGAGTCATTCAGGTCAGCGTTTCACATGGTGTACTCTGCACAGACGGTAAATAAGCAGGGTGACAATGTACATCCTCAGCGTGCGCCTCACTCAGTTTCGAACCAGTCTGTTGTTTCACTGTTGCTTCTTGACCTGCATACAGGTTTCTCAGGAGGCGGGTATGGTGATCTGAGAATTTTCCACAGTTTGTTGTGATTCAAACAGTCAAAGGCTTTGGCATAGCCAATGATGCAGAATTATATGTTTTTCTGGAACTTTCTTGCTTTTTCTATGATCCAAGGAATGTTGGCAATTTGATCTCTGGTTCTTCTGCCTTTTCTAAGTCCAGCTTGAACATGTGGAAGCTCTCAGTTCCCATACTATTGAAGCCTACCCTGAAGGATTTTGAGCATTACCTTTTGCTAGAATGGAATGAGCTAGCAACTGTGTGGTAGTTTGAGCATTCTCTGGCATTGCCTTTCTTTGGGACTGGAATGAAAACTGACCTTTTCCAGTCCTGTGATCACTGCTGAGTTTTCCTAATTTGCTGGCATATTGAGTGCAGCACTTTCACAGCATCATCTTTCAGGATCTGAAAAAGCTCAACCAGAATTCCATCACCTCCACTAGCTTTGTTTATAGTGATGCTTCCTAAGGCCCACTTGGCTTCATACTCTATGATGTCTGGCTCTAGGTGAGTGACCACACCATCATCATTATCCAGGTCATGATGATCCTGTTTGTACTGCTCTTCTGTGTATTCCTGCCACCTCTTCTTAATCTCTTCTGCTTCTGTTAGATCCTTGCCATTTCTGTCCTTTATTGTGACCATCTTTAGATGAAATATTCCCTTGGTATCTCTAATTTTCTTGAAGAGATCTCTCAGTTCAGCTCAGTTGCTCAGTCATATCCAACTTTTGTGATCCCACGGACTGCAGCACACCAGGCCTCCCTGTCCATCACCAACTCCTGGAGCTTGCTCAAACTCATGTCCATTGAGTTGGTGATGCCATCCAACCATCTTATCCTCTGTCTTCCCCTTCTCCAGCCTTCAATCTTTCCCAGCATCAGGGCCTTTTCCAGGGTCGGCTCTTGGCATCAGGTGGCCAAAGTATGCAGCTTCAGCTTAAGCATGATGCTGATTTATTGACAAAGCCCCTGATGCTGGGAAAGATTGGAGACAGGGGGAGAATATAAGCAAATGATTTTGGTGTTGACCATCTGGTGATGTCCACGTGTAGAGTCGTCTCTTGTGCTGTTGGAAGAGGGTATTTGCTATGACCAGCATGTTCTCTTGGCAAAACTCTGTTAGCTTTTGCCCTGCTTCATTCTGTCCTCCAACGCTAAACTTGCCTGTTACTCCAGGTATCTCTTGAATTCCTACTTTATTTCAACTTAATTTTAAAATTCTCCAAATCTTGGAAATCAAGAGAGCATTTAAATGTTAATTGGTTTCTTTTGGATAATTGCTCTGAGTTACAGTTCCCCCCATCTCCAGTTCTCTTTTTCAAAATGCTATTTGATGTGGAGGATCGAGAGGTATGACCTATGTAAAGCCAAAGAGGGAAGACTGGGTCCTCAAATCTTACCAGCGTCCTCTGGATCCTCCGTGGCTTCTGTAGGTGGATGCAAAGGTGTGCTTCCTGTATTAACGTGCCTGAAGTTGATTTAATCATCTCTAGCAATTTGGACTTGATGTACTAACTCCAGATGCCTGCTTTCCCACTCAGCGCATGCCTGCGTGTGTCATTAGAGATGACTGCATACACCTCCCCTCGCCTTGCTGGCTGACCAGTCCAGGAGCAGTGCAGGAGTTCATGCCCATGACTTGGTGTGTGCAGGCTCTTCATCTCTCGGGATGCTTATAACCACCGCCACCCCTCGATATAGGAGTGAGTGTATCAGGCACCCTTAACTCTACCCCTTCTAAATCTCTTGGGACCCTACAGTCTCTGCTTGAAATAAGGTTGGGCCTTCTCTTTCTCAAGACCCTCCTTTCCTCTTCTCTAGGGACGTAAGTCCCATGACCAAGGGATCATGTTGGAGTGTCTAATTAATATATGTGTCTTTCTAGCCTTTGCTTTTGATTAGGAAGCTTTTGGTTGGAAAGTCAAATGACAAATGAGAGCTAGAGAACGATGGGATTCAGTATATTGATATAATGCCCCAAATATGCCATTACTTATAATCCCTATAAAAATTCATTTTCTAAAGGTTTTAGTATGCTCACAAAATAATTTATATGTAAGAAAAAGCAAAGCAGACTCTGTTAATGAAGCTGAAGTCAGGTAACCTGTGAGTTGCATTGTTTTCTAGACAACCCAGATGTGTCCTCTTTCTCATAACATTTTCCCCACCCCTGCCCTGACTCCAGTATTATAAACACTGGCTTTTATGCCAGTTACAATGAAGCTAAAGTATGCTTTATTTTGCATATGTTATGTACGATGTGCAAGCTTTTGAACCTATAATAGCTATTAAAGCAGCGAGCAGATGGTAATCCCCATGAGAGTAGGCTCACCGTTACAACCACAGCACAACAAAAGGAACCCGCTCCTTTAAAACTGAGCTTTCTATTTTTATACAAATATCTTAAGTACTTTCTAAAGTCATTCATTCAGCCATTCATTCCGTTATTTCAGAAACACAATGTTGAGAACTTGCTATGGATTGGACACTGGTTTAAGTTCTGAGCAGGCAGATTCTTTATCATCTGATATATAGTCGAGTGACACACATTCTTTGCTCTTAAGAAGGTCAGCCTCAGTTCTGTTCATCATCCTTATGACTGTTACCATTTTCAATCTTAACTAAACATGCTGATATAATTGCATACTCACTGTAGTGCAGCGCTCAGGATGGAATGCCTGGGAGTTAGGTAAGGAAGCTTCAAAAAGGCCTACTTACGAGCTGTTTAACGAGTTTATTGGCCTCTCTAAGCACTGGCTCATCTGTACAGTCCATGGAATTCTCCAGGCCAGAATACTGGGGTGGGTAGCCTTTCCCTTCTCCAGGGGATCTTCCCAACCCAGGGATCGAACCCAGGTCTCCCACACTGCAGGCAGATTCTTTATCATCTGAGCCGCAAGAGAGGTAAGGTGGTGTTAAAAATTAGGAGTTACATTCATGTAGAATGGTTACAGACATAAGAATAGATGTTTGGAAGGCTAAGTTAAAACCCTAGACGTGCCTTTTATTTTGGGGGGGGCCCTTATCTAACTGCAACTGTCACCAAAACCCTTTTTAAAACCTGATGTTCTCCAAGGTTCAAATGCTGTCTAGTTGACAAATACAGTGTGTCAGTGACACAGACTCGAGGAGCAGGGAGCTAGCCTCCCTTTGCCTGAACTGGGTGACCCCGCAAGACACAGAAGTGGCACAGCCGAGACTCCTCGCACTGGCCGCACCGCTGCTTCCCAGGCATGACGCACTCCCACCACACCACGGAGTCCTGGCCGTGCAGGGGGACGGACAGAGAGGAGCGTCTTATTATGCACTCCTGAATGAGCTCTAGAATCAACCATGAGTTCACATCTCATAGATTGTCAGCCTTGTTAGGAACTCTTCAGTTCTTTTGAGTGCTCATCTAAAACTGCGCTATCAATTCAGCTTTATATATTTCCAGTTTTACTTCTGTATTGTTGGAAGTGAAAACGTTAAGTCCCTCAGTTGTGTCTGACTCTTTGAGACCCCATGGACTGCCCATGGAATTTTCCAGGCCAGAACACTGGAGTGGGGAGCCTTTCCCTTCTCCAGGGTATCTTCCCAAGCCAGGGATCAAACCCAGGTCTCCTGGATTGCAGGCAGATTCTTTAGCAGCCGAGCACCAGGGAAGCCCCCTGCGTTGTTACTGTATGTTCATAAATGGCATTACATGTTTGGACAGAGGGAGTCCCAGAATGGCATCATGGTATTGTTAGCAGAATGCCAAGCTAGGGCCCTGAGAACCGTTACTGACTGGGGCTATTTGGGCAAATCTCTGAGGGATGTAGCGTGGTGCTTAGAACCACAGACCTGCGTCATTTCCTTACGTGACATTTATGCTCAGTTGCTTGATCGTCTCCTACTCTTTGTGACCCCACGGACTGCAGCCCATCAGTCTCCTCTGTCCATGGAATTTTCCAGGCAAAAACGATGGCGTGGGTTGCCGTTTCCCACTCCAGAGGATCTGCTCGAGCCAGGGATTGGATCCACGTCTCCTGCATTGGCAGGCGGATTCTTTACCACTGCACCAGCTGGGAAGCCCTTGTTTACTTAACTTCTAAAAATCTCTGTTTCCTCATGATTCAGCAGAAATAACTATACCTAAGTCACAGTTTAGCTGTACTGAATAAACTAATTAATGTTTCATGTTTAGCTTGGTGAATTAGAAGTGCTCAATATTCTCCTCTGTAAAACAAAAGCATTAGATATTAATTCTAAGAACTCTTCTAGGACTAACATCTAAGGAGCTATCTTATTCCTCTTGTCTTCTCCCTATTCTCATAAGAAAGGGCTCCCCAGGGGTGGTATTAAATGATTGACTTTCAAGCTCTTCTTCAAGGGACTTCAAACATTTATTATTTGGTAATTAAGAATAATTAGGTTTTAGTTTTCTTTTCACCCTCCTCCCACAACCAGGTCAAGAAAATGATTGATAGTTGTTTAACTTAATTGAAAGACTATTTCTGAGAGTTGTGTTTCTCTTTCTTTGACTTTTGACTAAGTGAGTTTACCAGGAGCTATCTATGGTCAGTCTTCCTGAGAACTTAGCACTTACTCAAATTCAGTTTTCCAGTGAAATAAAGTTATGAACGTCCTCAGAAAGAAACTTGAGAGTAGGCAGTCGAAGCATCACTGGATTTCTAATAGGATGACTGTGCATTTTAAAAGGTGCACATGTACACCCGTGGCAGATTCATGTCAATGTATGGCAAAACCAATACAGTATTGTTTTACAGTAAAGTAAAATGAAGTAAAAATAAAAATAAAATAAAATGAAATGAAAAAATAAAATAAAATAAAATGTTTAGCATCTATCCTGTTCATTAATTCATAAAAGAGGATCTGCCTTTTCCAAAACAGAGTCAACTTGGGAAAATTCACTGGAAAGGTAGATACCACAGTGACCTTCCAACTAAAAAATGCTTTGGAAATTCATTTATTTTTGTTTATTTTTGGCTTTGCAATGAAGCAGGAATTAAAAAAACCAAACAAACAAACTAGGCACTAGGTATTATGTAAACAGCTCCCTTAGCTAGAATGATTGGAGGAAAAAGTGAGATTGAGTAACATTAAAGCCAAATTATCCTTGAAGTCTATGTCACTATGAAAAATGCATGTAGCTCAAAAGTAACCAAATCATCAACAAAATTCACAAAACTGTGTAAGTATATGAATCTATGTTATAGAAGATGATAATTCAAAATGAGTTTTACTGTAAGTTTCCAAACACATACTGCATGTCAGAGAAAACGGCTAGAATTAGTATAAGGAGCCTTACAAACACTTTAAGTCTCAAGTGGCCAGCCTAAGGCTGTAGAACCCAGTGTGGGTTGAATTTGTTACTAGGCATGTCTTTCCCACACAGGCATTGGCAGAGCAGGTTTCCGTAAATTCCTGTCATTGTTTATGCTCAGCCCGGGGGGCAAGATGATGAATATTGTTGATTAACCACATAGGAAACAAACAGGGATGCTCTTTTCCAAGTTGCCACTCCAGCAAATGGGGAAGTAAGGAGGAGTAAAGAGGCTTCATGAGACCCATGGTGATTCTGAGAGTCACTGGCTGGCCAAAAGCCAGAGGTCAATGTGCAAGGAGCGGGATGAAATCTGGAAGCAACCAGGAAACATCACTAAGAAATTAAGCTGCAAATAGGGAAGTCAAGCTTAATGAGAGGACAGAGCCTTCAGTCTCAACCTAGAGCAGTGTTGCCCCTTGGGGCACTCTTGGCTGTCAGGACTCCCAGTGGACGAGCGATGGGGTTGCTATTGGCATCTAGAGCTTGCAGACCAGGGGTGCTAGCAAACAGGTTTCAAACGCACAAAATGCCCTCCACATTAAATAGTTCTCCAGCCCCCAGGATTAAAAGTCTGACTGTGGTAGAAACCCTGCTATAGACGCTTGTGGTATGAACTCAGTGAGATGGATACGATGGTATATGGGAAGAAGGGACTGTGTTTACTAATTAAGGAGCTTAAGCAATTCAAGAATTTATAGATGATACACCGTCTTTGGATTTTTTTGAAGTGCAATTGATTTAAAATATTGTGTGAATTTCAGGCTCACATCCAAGTGTTTCAATCGCATATATAGATATGTATATGTGTGCGCATATTTGTACATATGTTAATTATTTTCATTGCATATATATATGTATATATGTGTGCGCATATTTGTACATATGTTAATTATTTTCATTGCATATATATATGTATATATGTGTGTGCATATTTGTACATATGTTAATTATTTTCATTGCATATATATATGTATATATGTGTGTGCATATTTGTACATATGTTAATTATTTTCAATTGCATATATATGTATATATGTGTGTGCATATTTGTACATATGTTAATTATTTTCATTGCATATATATATGTATATATGTGTGCGCATATTTGTACATATGTTTATTTTCAATTGCATATATATATGTATATATGTGTGTGCATATTTGTACATATGCTTATTTTTCATTATAGCTTATCACTTTAAGACCTGACCACAGTTCCCTGTGCTAATCAGTAAATCCTTGTTCTTATGTATTTTGTATATAGTAGTTTTTGTCTGTTATACCCGTATTCCTAATATATCCCTCCCCCATCCCTTTCCATTTGGTAACCGTAAGTTTGTTTTCAATGTCTGTGAGACTATTTCTGTTTTGTATATAGACACATTTGCATTTTTTAAAGTATAGTTCATTTGCAATGCTGGGTTAGTTTCACGTGTACAGTGAAGTGAATCAGCCATGCATATACATCTATGCACTCTTTTCTAGGTTCCTTTCCCAAGTGGGTCAGTACCGAGAACTGAGAAACGTTCGCCGTGCTATGCAGTTGGCCCTTATCAGTTGGTGCTGCTAGTGGCAAAGAACCTGCCTGCCAGTGCAGGAGGCACAAGAGACAGGGTTCCACCCCCGGGCTGGGGAGACCCCCTGGAGAAGGGCATGGCAACCCACTCCAGTGCTCTTGCCTGGAGAATCGGAAGGGTGACAACATACAGCCTTGTCGCACTCCTTTCGCAGTTTGGAACCAGTCCATTGTTCCATGCATGGTTCTAACTGCTGCTTCCTGACCTGCATACAGGTTTCTCAAGAGGCAAGTCAGGCGGTCTGGTATTCCCATCTCTGGAAGAATTTTCCAGTTTGTTGTGATCCACACAGTCGAAGGCTTGGGCATAGTCAGTAAAACAGCCATAGATGTTTTATCTGGCTTTTCCCATGACCCAACAGATGTTGGCAATTTGATCTCTGGTTCCTCTGTCTTATCTAAATTCAGCTTGAACATCTGAAAGTTCTCAGTTCACATACTGTTGAAGCCTGGCTTGGAGAATTTTGAGCGTTACTTTGCTAGCATGCGATATGAGTGCAATTGTGCAGTAGTTTGAACATTCTTTGGCATTGCCTTTCCTTGGGATTAGAATGAAAACTGACCTTTTCTAGTCCTGTGGCCACTGCTGAGTTTTCCAAATTTGCTGGCATATTGAGTGCAGCACTTTCACAGCATCATCTTTTAGAATTTGAAATAGCTCAACTGGAATTCCGTCACCTCCACCAGCTTTGTTCTTAGTGATGCTTCCTTTCAGCATATATGTCTTTTACCTCCTTGGTTATGTTTATTCCTAGGTATTTTTTAAATGTGATTTTTAATGGGAGTTTTTAAAAATTTATCTTTCTGACATTTCATTGCTAATATAAATAAATACAACAGATTTCTGTGTATTGATCTTGTCTCCCGATGCCTTACTGACATCATCTATTAGCTCTAATAACATCTGTGTGGAGACTTTAGGGTTCTCTCTATACAGTATGAAGTCATCTGCAAATAGGATAATTTTACCTCTTTCCTTTCAATTTGGATGCCTTCTTCCTTTTCCTGTCTGGTTGCTGTGGCTAGGACTTCCAGTACTACGCTGAATAGACGTGATGAGAGTGGGCATCCTTGTATTGTTCCTGAATTTAGCAGGAAGGCTTTCAGCTTTTCACCTTGGAGTATTATGTTGGCTGTGAGTTTGTCATAAATGGTTTTTGTTATGTTGAGATATCTTCCTTCTATTCCCGTTTTGGTGAGAGTTTTTTATCATGAAAAGACACTGATTTTTGTCGAATGCTTTTTCTTCATCTGTTAAGAAGACTATGTGGTTTTGGTCTTTTCTTCTGTTAGCGTATCACATTGGTTGATTCGTGTACATCAAACCATCCTTGTGACCTTGGGATGAATTTAAGTTGATCATGGTTAATGATGCTTTTTAATGCATTGTTGGATTCAGTTAGCTTATTTTTATTGAGAATTTTGCATCTTATATTCACCAAAGGCTTTGGTATCAGGCTGATGGTGGTTTCAGAGAATGCCTTTGAGAGTGTTCCTTTTTCTTCAGTCTTTTGGAAGAGCTGAGAAGATGAGGCATAAATTCTTCTTTGTATGTTTGGTAGAATTCTCTGGCAAAGCCATCCAGTACTGGATTTTGTTTGCAAAAAAAAAGATTTTTTACAGATTCTATTTCAATTCTAGTGATCAGTCTGTTCAAATTATCTATTTTTTTATTCAATTTTGGCAGGCAGTATGTTTCTTGAAACTTGTCCATTTATTTTAGTTTTTCCAATATGTTGGCTGTAACTGTTCATAGTATTCTCTTAGGATTTAAAATTTTCTCTGGTATTAGTTGTTATTTCTGCTCTTTCATTTCTTATTTTTTTATTTGGATTCTCTCTTTCCTTCTTGGTGAACCTGGATAATGTTCTGTATAAGTATTCTGTACAAATTTATTTATAAAATAAATGTTTGTTTTAATAATTAATATACATATTTACATCATAATATAATTTATTATTTATTATTAACTTATGTTATCACTTACATTATAAATTAATACAGTGAATAGTTAATAAATATAAATATTTAATTTATAAATAATAACAATATATTATTATATAAATATTATTTACATAAAAATAAATTTCTTCATTTTATAACTAAAGTATAAATTTTGTTTATACTAACAAAAATCAGCTCTTAGTTTTACTGGTATTTCTTATTGTTTTCTATCTATATTTTATTTTCTTTCTAATCCTTAATATTTTCTCCTTTCTGCTGAATTTAAGTTTTGGTTGTTCGTCTCATTCTTTTAGGTGGTAGGTTAGATTTTTAATTTGAGATTTTTCTTTTTCTTTTTAAATTCATATTAAGCACTTATTTTTAATGGAAATAGTTGATTTACAATGCTGTGTTAATTCAGGTGTATAGCAAAGTGCTTATATATATGTAATTATAGGTATATATATATATATCTTTTATTGTAGTTCTTCATGCTTACTATTTATTGTATCTATTAACTGTACTTATAATTGCTTTTACAATTTTTGATGGTTTTTTAAAAGTTTTTTATTGGTTTTTTAAGTGATCTTCAATCTTTTTATATATTTGCCTTTCCTATTCTGATTTTTCCTTTTCTATAGATTCTTGTTTATTTTATGTATAGAGAAGAACTTTATTTCTTTTAGGGTGGGATTAGTATTGCTGAATTACTTTGGTTTTTGATGGAAATATCCCTGTGTAGACTGTGTGAGTTCAGTATTTTGGGCCTTTTCTAATTATTTGTCTCTCCTTCTATTCTAAATGGTGATCTTTCTGAGTAGAGTATCCCAGGTTGCAAGTTTTTCTCTTTCAAGACTTTGACTATATTTTGCCACTCCCTTCTGGCCTGCAAATCTTCTTTAGAGGAATCAGATGATAGCTTTATGGAGGTTTGCTTATAACTTTTTTTTCTTGCTGCGTTTTTATCCCCTTTTTAACTTTTGCCATTTTAATTATGGTATGTCTTGCTTTGGCTTCATCTTGTTTGGGACCCTCTGTGCTTCCTGTACCTAGATATCTGCTTCCAACTTTATGTTTCTGATACTTTCAGCTACAATTCTTTAAATACATCTTCAGTTCTCTTTGTCTCTCTTCTCCTCTGAAAGCGCTGTTATGTGTGGGTTGGCATGTTTTATATCACCCCACAGAGCCCTTGCGTTATTTCCCTTTCCATTTGCCTGTCTGCTGTTCCGACTGGGTGATTTCCATTATCCTGCTTCCAGACCACTTACCCTTCTGTGTCATTTAGTCTGCTCTTCCTTGCTTCTAAATTGGTTTTTATCTCAACCACTGAATTGTCTCATTTTGATTGGTTCCTTCATAGTTCTACTTCTATTATATCTATTTGCATTTCCATGCATAATCTTCCTTAATTCATTTAGCATTTTTGGTACCTTCTTTTTGAACTAAGGGTCGAATAGACTGAGGAGGTTAGTTGTTCTTTCAGGGGATTTCTCTTATTCTTTTAATGTGGCGTAGTTTCTCTGTTTTTAATTTTATTTCAGTTCCTCTGCCTCCATCAATTAGGAGAAACGTTTCTCTACTGCAGTCCTGAATGGATGGTTTATATGGAACAGCCCCGTGCAGACTGTGAGTCCAGTGTTTTTGGCTCAAGGGCCGCTTTCTGTATGGATACCAGCAACACCTTTCCCCAGAGCGCCCTGGCCATTATCTCCTTGATAGGGGGTGTGGTTGGGTGTCTAGATCTGACACTGGAAGTGGGGTAGCCTTGAGAGCTCGCCCTGCCCCACAGGAGGTGAGCACTGAAGCCTGCGAGGCCCACGTGGTCAGTGAATATCCGAGCCACCCGAGCGGGCGTCCCCGGCTCCACCCAGACAGCCCGAGGCTGCATCCCTCTCTCCGGCGTGTTCCTCCCAGACCTCGTGCTGAGCTGCGGCCGCAGGAGCTTCAGTGGCCGTGCCGCTGTCGGGGAGCCGGGCTGCTCTGGGGCGGACCTTCCCCGGAATGTGTCCATCCCGGATCAGCGCGAGTGGCAGAGCTCGAGGGCTCCTACTGGGGAAGGAAGTGTCGCACACTCCTGCCAGGGCGGGTCCAGCCGAGACTTGGCGTCCGAGGTTGTGCTTCCGTGGTGCCCGGGTGCCTGTGCTGACAGTGTCTGCTGCAGCTGCCCACCGCCCCATGCCCGCGGCCGTGTGTCTGCTGCAGTGGTCTCCACAGCTCCCGAGGACCACACTCCCGGCCCTCTGGGCTGCTCTCAGGCTCCTAGGCTGAGTGCTCTTCCCGGGCCTACCTGCCTGAACGCAGAGCTTAGCTGCTGCGCGTCCCGTTGATGCCGCTGGTGTGCGGGCTGACAAGCCTGCCCCTTTCACTCAGTCACTCCTACACGTGAGCTGACTATGGTCTCCACGGTCTGGCCAGGATCATACTCAGGGGCTCTGGTCTGTCTGCAAGTAGACGGCTTCTCCGCCCTGATTTGGTGCCAAGCTGCAACGTGGAGCACGCGGGGCTGCATTTCCCAGTCCAAGGGCTTCTCCTCTTGGGATCTGGGAAATGTGTCAAGGCGCCAGTCTCCCTCTGCCCTGCGTGGGCACACTCCCTGAGAACAGAGTCTAGGCTTCTCTGGCCCCTCCAGCTGCCCAGCGGCTCTCCCAGCAGGATAGGGTGCTTCCCAGGTCGAGGGTCTGCCCGCGTGAACCTTCTCTCCCTTACAGATCCTTCCCAGGGGACACCGGTCCCGGCCTGACCCTTTTTTATTTTCTGTTCTACCTGGGTTCATGGAGATCTGTCTTGCAGCTTTGGTTGTATAGGAGCAGATCTTCTGCCCGTTTCCAGACGGTGTTCTGTGAGAACCGTTCCACATGCGGATGCGATTTTGACGCGCTTGTGGGAGGAGGTGAGCCCCGCACCCTCCAAGTCCATCATCCTTCTGATCCCTGTCTCCTTTGAATTTTTTGATATGATAATTATTTTAATTAGGAAGGTCATTCAGATTCAACTCGTGGACAATTACAGTCATAGGTCCCAGAGAGGATTTTTTTCTGGTAAAAGCAGAAGAATCATTTACTTGAATGGTAATTGTAAACATACTACAGAGTTTTCCGAATTGTTGCTGTGAATTTCCTTTTAGATTATTATTAAATTACCTCTATATACCCCTGTCTCCCAAACAACCACTCAGTAATGTCAAAATTAGTGACATCAGTGAAATTAAATATTTGTCCCGCATATTTTCTTCCTTAAACTTTAGGTCATGCCCTACAAACACTGTAAACCTTTTTATTTTCCTTTTTTAAATGCACTAAAAGAAGTGCTTATTTTTATGTTTCTGTTACTGAGAATTTACTATTCCTCCTTTCTGTCTCCTCCCCAATATATGTGTTTTAATTTCAAACACCCTAGTGAAACTAACATTCCTATAAATATTCATTTTCTATAAGGTACAAGGCCTATGAAGTAGTTGTGTGATAAAGAAGTTGCTTAGGTGGTTGCTAAGAGAAATCCTTTAGAGAATTCATAATAAATGAATACAGGAAGACTTAAATTTGTTCTTTCAAAATAAAAGTATGCAAAGAGTATAGAGTAGCACAGAAAAGAGGCTAAAATGGAAATTCTGAGCTAAGATAGGTTAACACTTCCAAATAGTAGACTGAAAGATAAATGAGAGTTGTAAGAGATGTAAAGGGAAGTAGATGTGGAGTGCCTTTCTTGTTCTCGTCCCCTTTCTCAAAGTGGGAAGACTAGGAAAATAAACCACCAAGACTAACCAACACAAGAGGAGCTGGAATAATCCACCTGGTGTGAAACCCGCCCTGAAACCCAGAGAACCCTTTGTGAATGCTGAGACGGAATTAATATTGAGCAAACTACAAAGAACCAGCTAAATCTGTTTAAATGAAGTACTTGTTGAAAGAACTAAGGGTTTGTAATAAAGATGATGTTATTCAGTCACTAAGTCATGTCTGACTCTTTGTCAACCCATGAATTGCAGGATGCCAGGCTTCCCGGTCCTTCACTACCTCCCAGCGCTCGCTGAAACTCATGTCCATTGTGTCAATGATGCCATCCAACCATCTTATCCTTTGTCAGCCCCTTCTTCTACTGCTCTCAATCTTTCCTAGCCCCAGACTCTTTTTTAATGAGTTGGCTCTTCGCATCAGGTGGCCAAACTATTGGAGCTTCAGCTTCAGTCTCAGTCCTTCCAATGAGTATTTGCAGTTGATTTCCTTTAGGATTGACTTGTTGGATCTCCTTGCAGTCCAAGGGTCTCTAAAGAATCTTCTCCAGCACCACCATTCGAAAGCATCAATTCTTCAGTGCTCAGCCTTCTTTATGATCCAACTCTCACATCCATACATGACTGCTGGAAAAACCATAGCTTTGATTATATGGACCTGTGTTGGCAAAGTGATGTCTCTGCTTTTTAATATGCTGTCTAGGTTTGTTGTCAAGATTGCCAGGAGAAATATCAATAACCTCAGATATGCAGATGACACCACCCTTATGGCAGAAAGTGAAAAAGAACTAAAGAGCCTCTTGATGAAAGTGAAAAAGGAGAGTGAAAAAGTTGGCTTAAAACTCAACATTCAGAAAACTAAGATCATGGCATCTGGTCCCATCACTTCATGGCAAATAGATGGGGAAACAGTGGAGACAGTGGCTCACTTTATTTTTTGGGCTTCAAAATCACTGCAGGTGGTGACTGTAGCCATGAAATTAAAAGACGCTTACTCCTTGGAAGGCAAGTTATGACCAACCTAAACAGCATGTTAAACAGCAGAGACATTACTTTGCCAACAAAGGTCCATCTAGTCAAGGCTATGGTTTTCCCAGTAGTCATGTATAGATGTGAGAGTTGCACTATAAAGCAAGCTGAGCACTGAAGAATTGATGCTTTTGAACTGTGATGTTGGAGAAGACTCTTGAGAGTCCCTTGGACTGCAAGGAGATCCAACCAGTACATCCTAAAGGAGATCAGTCCTGGGTGTTCATTGGAAGGACTGATGTTGAAGCTGAAACTCCAATACTTTGGCCACCTCATGTGAAGACCTGACTCATTGGAAAAGACCCTGATGCTGGGAAAGACTGAAGGTGGGAGAGGTGGGTGACAGAGGATGAGATGGTTGGATGGCACCACTGACTCAATGGACATGGTTTGGATGGACTCTGGGAGCTGGTGATGGACAGGGAGGCCTGGCGCGCTGCAGTTCACGTGGTCGCAAAGAGTCGGACACGACTGAGTGGCTGAACTGAACTAGCTTTGTCATAGCTTCTCTTCTGAAGAGCGAGCATCTCTTAATTTCATGGCTATAGTCACCATCCGCATTGTTTTAGGAGCCCAAGAAAATAAAGTATGTCACTGTTTCCAGTTCTTCCCCATCTATTTGCCATGAAGTGATGGGACTGGATGCCATGTTGAGTTTTCAGCCAGCTGTTTTACTCTCCTCTTTCACCCTCATCTACAGGCTTTTTATTCCTCTTGACTTTCTGTTAGAGTGGTATCATTTGCATATCTAAGGTTTTTGATATTTCTCCCAGCAATCTTTGGAGAAGGTAATGGCACCCCACTCCAGTATTCTTGCCTGGGAAATCCCGTGGACAGAGGAGCCTGGTTGTCTACAGTCCCTGGGGTTGCAAAGAGTCGGACACGACTGAGCAACTAAGCACACAGCATCAGCAGTCTTGGAAAAGAATAAATGTAGCAAACGTTTCTTTTAAAGTAACTTTACATTAACTTAAACGGGAAAACTAGGAGGAAAAAAAACCAGAAAAGAGCACCTAACATGCCAGAGAGAAGCAAGGCATAATTTCACTGTTGGCCCAGTCTGCTCTTGGCATTGGGCTACACGCGTTTTCCCCACCATTTAGCTCGTGCCCTCCGGCTCCTCTCGCCCTTCCCTCTGCTCTCTGATGCTGGAGCCGGCGCGCTCGGGCAGAGCTCTAGGGAGCGGAAGCTGGGGCTCACTCCTGTCCGGCTCCTCCCGGCGGCCCGGATCAGCGGCCAACAGTTGGCCCAGTGTCCTTTTCACCCCTCCGGGTCCCCAGAGCTACTTCCCTGTCCCCTCAGAGGGAGCGGCCAGAGCGGGCCGGGCTGCCCTCCGAGGGCTGAGCCCCGCCGTGCGCCCCGCTCAGGCTTCTAGCGGCGTCACCCAGCCCCTCCTCCGGTCCCCGGCTCTGGAGCCGGCAGTCGTCCTCCTGCTTCTGTGTTGCCTTTCACTTCCGTAGTTCTGTGACACCTTTTAAAACTGCCTTACGTTAAATTCTCTGTTCAAAATGACTAACAGGTCTATGTCTTCCTGATTAGCTTCGGAATGATACTACTCTCTGCATGAATAAAGTTGTAAATAAATTTTTTAAAAATAAATAACTGAAGCTCAATTAGGTTCAGTCGTGTGCTCACTGTTTCACAGCTGCCAGGAGGCATTGCCAGAAGGTGAACCCAGAGCTTCAAGCCCCGGTCTCGCCTCGTATTCCAGGACGCAGGAGGACAACCATGAGAGATGTGTGCTGCTGAATTTTAAAGAATAACTTAAGTATAAAAAATTTAGAGACCAATTTAGGAATAAAGGTATTTACCTATCTATCTAGGTGATTAATCCCAATCCTTATACCTTTATTTATGCCTCTATTCTTAAGTGTATATAGCCTTCATTTATTTATGCAAGTGTGTATGTATATTCTTTTTGAGTTCCTTTCCAAATTTCCACCCCTGTGATAGAAAAAGGATTTTCTTAAAAGATATGAAGCCATACGGAGAGTATGTAAAAAGCACCCTGGAATACTAAGACAACCGTGGATGTCAGAAAGCAGGAGAACAAGTGGGACGAGATTAGCAGAACAGGAAAGAAACACCCAAGCCTGCAGTTCAGAAGCCTGAAGGCAGGTTAGCCCTGCCTCCGGACACAAGAACGGCTCAGAAATTGCTGGTGCTGGGTTTCTCAAGGGTGATTGTGACAGGGCAGGGTTTTATAAAAGTCTTACAGGTAGCCATTAGATCTCCAGAATCCTTTCCCCGCAATTTCCAGCCCAGGGACTCCACCTCTTCACAACCCAGAGGAAAGCTTAGTACCCTAACGGGCACTTCGCCTTTGCTCACGCTGAGCGCAGCGCGGCTAGGAGGGTGGTGGACAGCTGAGCCTCCATCGGCAGCAGTGAGCGCTTCAGCGGGCGTGCGTGCTCAGCAGCGCGGTCGTGGCCGAGCCTTTAGGGCCCCGAGGACCGCAGCCCGCCAGCTCCTCTGTCCGTGGGATTGCCCAGGCAGGAACCCTGGGGCGGGCGGCCTGCTCTCCTCCAGGGGCTCTTCCCGACCCGGGGACTGAGCCGTGTCTCGCGCACTGGCAGACAGACTCTTTATGCCAGTGCCACCTGGGAAGCCTGAGAGACTTCTGGGGAGACAGCAAACGGTGGAGGGAGGGTTTCGATGGGACAGGATTCCGAGAAGAGGGCTGGCAGGCCTTCAGGGAAGGGACTGAGGAGATCTCTTCCTCACACGTGAGAAGAGCAAAGCTTGATGAGAGCATTTGGAAAGGTGCCTTGGGAGAGATTATTTCTGAGAACCTGCATATTCTCTGTGTGAGGAGAGAAGGATGAGGAGCAACATAAGTTTGAATCAGCTTTGGAGGAAATCAAAAGAGGAACACCCTTCCCTGCACCCATTTCTACCGCACGCTACTGTTCCCTTAAAGAATGATTTTATAAATTCACATAATGCAGGTCACAGACGTACGGCCCATGTGTCAAATCTACCCCAAAAGGATGTGAGTTTTTTTTTAATTGGCTGCCAACATTTTGAAATTTAATAACTTATTTTAAAAAAGATTGAGGGCATCTTTTTTAAAGACCAGATGGTCCTACAGCACGTTGCAGAGTGGAGTGAGGCGGTGGCAAGTTTCTTAGATGGAGCAGATATTCTACAGTCTGTCACTAAATATGTGACCTTTCTTACCTGGAAGCCATTTGAGTTTGACATCCTGATAAAACATCTGTCTTTTGAGCATGATTAAGTCACTTGTGCAAAACTGCGGTAGGGTTATTTATCATTTTTAGATAAGTAGGGTAAGGTATCATAAGAGCCCCAATCTGTTACTCTACCCACAGACGGGGAGTGTCAGAAGAAGTGAAACGACATTTAGAAATGACCCAAGTCCATTCTCATAACCTCACCTGGCAAAGGAGAATCACCGTCACGCAGAAGGCTCCAGTGCGTCCCTTAGAGACTGTGTCATCTGATTGCATTCAAGCTTCCCAGGTGGTAAAGAACCTGCCTGCCAGGTCAGGAGACATAAGACGCGTGGGCTCGATCCCTGGGTCGGGAAGACCCCCTAGAGGAGGGCGTGGCAGCCCGCTCCAGTGTTCTCGCCCGGAGAATCCCATAGACCAGAGATGGCTGGCGGGCGATGGTCCATAGGCTTGCAGAGTCTGACGCAACTGAAGCGACTGAACACGCACATACGCAAGCTTCTGACACGTGGTTTGACTTGGCACAGACTGACTGTGAAATACAAATATGTAAGGTTCCAAACAGGAGCCTTACATATTTCATTAGTGTTATAGTTATTATAGGAGTACTGATTGATGTTCATCCCATTTTAAGAAATGGTTATTTGTGACTCATTAACAATCTGCATAATCATTATATGCAACATATGATTATATGCAATAATCGTGTCTGTCTAACTCTCCAGTGAATGTCAATACTCTGAGAATCATTATGTGTATGATCATGAGATAAGAATCAGTTAGCTCTAGCCACATTCTTGAAAACATTTTACTAGTAAAACACTTCACTCGAATATGATCAAGTGCTAACTGTTCTTTTAGGACTAAGCTATGACTATTAAAGAAACTGCACCAGGATAAACTCCTTTCTAAGAAATTACATTTAATGAAGAATTTTTCCCTAGCCTGCAGCTTTCTTGGTCTCTTTCATGCAACGAATTCTGGCATATGGACCTCAGTTGTAGGCTAGGTCACTTTCTTTTCTAGGGAGACTTCTTCAGTCCTAGGAGGAAGCTCATAAGGCTTGGTTTGCTTGTGTAGCTTCTCTTCTCTTCTCTTCATTATTTCTCTCAAGCGATTCTGCTCCTGTAACTCCTTATCTTTCCGTTCTTCAGCGTCACACATTGCGTCTTCCTTCTGCCGCGTCTTTTGCTCTTCCTGCCACTGTTACAGAGAGAAGGTGTTGTTTACATATGATTTTCCATGAAAACAGTGTATCAGTTCACTCAGGAGGGAGTCAGTCCTCACACTGCAGGGTAGCAGCAGCGTGCAAGGCACCTGAGTGTCCGCCCAGCAGCTCAGCATCTGTCCTAGGCCTTGCACACCAGGGACACTTGATACGATTCAGCTGGCTTGGCAGGACACTTCCCAGGGCAGCTGTGTGCTCTGGCTCACTGTCAGTCCTACAGACTCCACCTTCCCTCCCCCCCTCAGGTTTGTCATTTTAAGCCAAGAAATTGAGCAATTATGAAAAATTGACCAGAAAAGTAGGTTTATAGTCCAGAGACCTTGATTTGTAGGTAGACTCAGTCATTCACTATCTTTAAAACCTTGAACAATTAATGGAATCATAAAGCTACATTCTTCTTATTGGTAAATGTTTTACAGACTTGTAAGGATTAAATTAATTACTGTAAGAGCATTTGTAAAGTGTGAGATATTAGTACAAAGCACTATAGTTATAGCTATTTCAAAGGAAATGTATATAGATGAATACTTTTAAAAAATGTGATATTCAGAGAAACTTCGATAAACCTCTACAAGTTAGTACTATGAAACTACTATTTGATTAGGCCAGCCACAGATCAAACAATTTGGACCCTATCCGTTCTCAAACATATTTTTCAGAAAGGATGGCCTTGCCCGTCTATAGAAAAATTGATGGCAGTGAATGCTTAGACACTGCTTATACCCTTGGAAGGAAGAAAAGATGATGGCTCTTGGGAGGCATTTCCTAGCCTCCTCTCCATCACTCAAAACAGTGTCCTCTGTATCTTTAGGCCAATGTGCTTAATCACAGAGTGATTAAAGTCTTCTGACTCTTTCAAGGGGACAGAACAATAAGGGAAAAGATTTTTATTCTGTTATTAAAATGACAATATATATGTGTGTATATATACATTGGCAACCTGCTATCTTCTGTAGTATAGTCCAGATAATTTAAGTGAATGGTAAAATTATAGTTGCTGCAATTGATGAGCTATTAGGAATTATATTGATAATGCCTTGTACATATGATATATTGCTTTAGCATAAATGTTATTAGTGAATAACATAGCAATACTATAGCTCTCATTTTGTAATTCTAGGATATCATTCAGTTTCCAAACCCCAATACTTGTGGCTGTTGCTATAGTGCCTTAAGTATTTACTCTGTGAATAAATAACTATTTAGTGGGATCAGTATATGAAATAACCACTTATTCTTTCTCAAAATATCGCTAAATAAAGGAATGTAAAAAATCAACCATGGGAATATAAACACAATCTGAGAAATAATACACAACTGGTGATAAAATTAATTTAAACACATTCTGCATAGTATTGAATCCCTATTATATCAAAAGAAAAAACAAAGTATTCTACTTATATAAGTAACTCTATATAAGTAACTTATAAGTATATAAGTAACTCTACTCCTAAAAAGAAGCAGTCATAAATGATTTGGCAAGAAATCACTGATTATATATAGTTCAGTGGATTAAAACCTGTTCAATGGCCTTGCCTTGTTACTGCTTGTTCAACTGATACCAAGAACAGAATGATTAAAGTCTTTCTAATACTCCAGGAGCAAAGAATGGTCACTGAAAAAACTGAGTCAAAAGATTTTTGCTCTTTCATTAAAAATACACTACAGAAGAAATCAGTGCTCAGTGTTCAACATCAGAGTCCTATTGCACACTCACAAAAAGCGGTACTAATTCAGGAGACAGAATGAGGCTAGTATTTTACAAGTGAAAGAAAGCCAAACCTTCTGTACCCCAGCGAAGGCACTGTATATAGGCAGTACAGTGACATGTAATTCAACTTGGGAAATCTCAATCAAAATGTAATCTACTTTTGAGTTCCATGATTAGTGTTTGCATCTCAGAACTACACTTTCTGATTAAAAATGCCTTTAAAGAACAAAGCTTTTCCTGCTAGTTTAAGAAAATTAAACTTACGTGATGGTCAATGATTCTTGCCAACTCTCTGTCCGCCCTGGTGAAAAAATCTGGATATGGAAACAAAGGAGCTTCTGCCACAGAAGAATGTTCCCTTCAAAAGAGCACAAGAACAGATCCAATATCAGTTACAGATACTCCTCCACCCTGGAACATACAGATTTGCAAACCACCACTGTTAAGCATTTTGATTCTATATTGCTAACATGGAAGACTTACTCTGTATAGAAAATTAAATATTAGTTTTTAGTTTCTGTAAACCATTTGGGTTATTAAAACTGACAATTTTGATGGTAAGGTATGGCATACAGAATGAGAACAAGAAGATCATAGAAAGGCAACCTCTCCTAGGAGATATAAATACTTTAGCTAGTCAGTAGTGAATGAGATACCCACTCCAGTGTTCTTGCCTGGAGAACCCCAGGGACAGGGGAGCCTGGTGGGCTGCCGTCTCTGGGGTCGCACAGAGTCGGACACGACTGAAGCGACTTAGCAACAGCACCAGCAGCCGTGAATGAGATGCTATGAAAGGCTTCAGGAAGCCTGAAGTAGACTGTGCCCACTGGGGAGACGAAAGTGTCCATCCCTCTACACAGCCCCATGACCTCGAAAGTTCTGGTGGAATTCTAAGCCTAAGAATTTGATTGTAGATCTACCAAAAAAAAATGCTATAATTTCAATATTTCTATCAAGTCTTTATATTACTAAGTGTGGAACTGTAGTAGACTTTAGCAACAGCTCAGTGGAAGTGCTGGCAGTACAAAGCTGGGCCCTTGACTGGTGGAGATTTAGCATTAAACATTCCACATTGTAATTATATTATTGAATTTATTATCAAAAAACTATTGTGAGTGCATAAATATGTTATGCAACAAAATGGTGGTAGAGAATATGGTTTTGAAGGAGAGAAAGTAGGTTTAAAGGAGAAGCTGTTAGGAAACGGTCTATGGAGAGATATAGCTGGTGAAAATTTCCATATTCAAAATGCCTGATCAGTTTTGAAGACTGCAATGTCTAGTAAGCACTTTTCAAGTTGTTGCCTCTGCCCTCTGTGGCACCTTCTCTCCTACCACTGGGTTGCTTCGTGCTGCACTAGACGCTTCTCAAACCCTTGCATTTATCTCCATCTCCACTATTATTTTCCTTACCTAAACAATCATGTCTTTCCTGGACTAAGACCTCCTTGTTTATAATCTCTGCATCCACCATGCCTTACGCTTTTTATTCTTCTCTCTATAGAGTAGCCAGATTTTTTTTTTCTTTTTCAAAATACAAAATGGATCCCGTCAATCCCTGGCTTCAAACTCTTCAGTAAATCCCCAGTAGCTTTAGAATGAAGATTACATCTCTTGGGACTTCCTGGTCCAGTGGCTAAGACTCCATCCTCCCATGCAGGGGACCTGGGCTCAGTCCCTGGTTGGGGAAGTAGATCCCACATGCCACAACTAAAAACAAGATCCTGCATGCTGCGACGAAGACCTGGCACAGCAAAATAAATAAAACTAATTAGGTTATTTTTTGAGGGAATTCACTTTTTTTTTATTTTTTATTTTTTTTTCTTTACAATACTGTATTGGTTTTGCCATATTATTTTTAAAGATGATATTTCCTGTTGAAGAGGCTGAAGTAGACTGTGCGTTTGTTTCAGTGGCTTACATGGCTTCTCCATACTTACTTCTCTCCCTTCTTGGCCGGGGTCCATGCGTTCCTAACACGTGGGCTTTCTTGCAGTTGCTGCGATGTGTTCTGTTCATTTGTACACGCTGTCACCCCTTTCTGCAAAGTCCTTTCCCTCTTCTTCCTCTCTGCTGCAGTGCTCAGTTCAGTTCAGTCGCTCAGTCGTGTCCGACTCTCCGCGACCCCATGGACTGCAGCACGCCAGCCCTCCCTGTCCATCAGCAACTCCCAGAGTCCACCCAAACCCATGTCCATTGAGTCGGTGATGCCATCCAGCCATCTCATCCTCTGTCGTCCCCTTCTTCTCCTGCCCTCAATCTTTCCCAGCATCAGGGTCTTCTCCAGTGAGTCAGGTCTTCACATCAGGTGGCCAAAGTATTGAAGTTTCAGCTTCAGCATCAGTCCTTCCAAGGAACACTCAGGACTGATCTCCTTTAGGATGGACTGGTTGGATCTCCTTGCAGTCCAAGGGACTCTCAAGAGTCTTCTCCAATGCCATAGTTCAAAAGCATCAATTCTTCGGTGCTCAGCTTTCTTTATGGTCCAACTTTCACATCCATACATGACCACTGGAAGAACCATAGCCTTGACTAGACGGACCTTTGTTCGCAAAGTAATGTCTCTGCTTTTAAATATGTTGTCTAGGTTGGTCATAATTTTCCTTCCAAGGAGTGAGCATCTTTTAATTTTATGGCTGCAATCACCATCTGCAGTGATTTTGGAGCCCAAAAACATAAAGTCTGACACTGTTTCTCCATCGATTTGCAGTGAAGTGATGGGACCAGATGCCATGATCTTAGTTTTCTGAATGTTGAGCTTTAAGCCAACTTTTTCACTCTCCTCTTTTATTTTCATCAAGAGGCTCTTTAGTTCTTCTTCAATTTCTGCTATAACGGTCGTGTCATCTGCATATGTGAGGTTATTGATATTTCTCCCAGCAATCTTGATTCCAGCTTGTGCTTCTTCCAGTCCAGCGTTTCTCATGATGTACTCTGCATATAAGTTAAATAAGCAGGGTGACAGTATACAGCCTTGACATACTCCTTTTCCTGTTTGGAATCAGTCTGGTGTTCCATGTCCAGTTCTAACTGTTGCTTCCTGACCTGCATACAGGTTTCTCAAGAGGCAGGTCAGGTGGTCTGGTATTCCCATCTCTTTCAGGATTTTCCACAGTTTCTTGTGATCCACACAAAGGCTTTGGATAGTCAATAAAGCAGAAAGAGATGTTTTTCTGGAACTCTCTTGCTTTTTCCATGATCCAGCGGATGTTGGCAATTTGACCTCTGGATCCTCTGCCTTTTCTAAAACCAGCTTGAACATCTGGAAGTTCACAGTTCACATATTGCTGAAGCCTGGCTTGGAGGATTTGGGGCATGACTTTACCAGCGTGTGAGATGAGTGCAGTAACTAGCTGCAGTGCTAGTTAACGTTTACTTATCCTTCATCTTCTCAGTTCAAGCCCAGTAACCACAGCTGTCAGTCCACCATGGGCCTCTCCTTCATCATGCTTATCTCAGTTGTAACTTGACATTCATCTGTGTGCCTCTGTGAGTTTTATTTTCTTGACTAAATATGAGCTGCATGATTGTGGACACTATTGTTTGCTAATCGTTGTCTCCAGAGTGCCCAACCCAGGCCATAAAGACGAGTCAACCACACAGCACTCTATGTCAGCAGAACAGTGCCCAGCACAGCGAGAAGATGGCAGTCTCAGGAGGTGAGTCATCGGAGTGGAGCTAATACCAGGGATTCATAGGAAAACAGCTCATGAGACATGTGACCAGGGAAAATATATGGAAACCTCTCCAAACTCATAAGATTCACAAGTATCTTGGAGCAGAAGAACAGTGAGCTTCCCACTTCACGTAGGATAGAGGCCCTCATCATTCTATTGAAATATTAAAGGAAAATGTGATTCTAGAATACTGGTGTGTTAGAGGGAACCTGGAGGCTGAGACCTGGGTTCACTATATCTATCTAAGGTCTGTCTAGTCAAGGCTATGGTTTTTCCTGTGGTCATGTATGGATGTGAGAGCTGGACTGTGAAGAAGGCTGAGCGCCGAAGAATTGATGCTTTTGAACTGTGGTGTTGGAGAAGACTCTTGAGAGTCCCTTGGACTGCAAGGAGATCCAACCAGTCCATTCTGAAGGAGATCAACCGTGGGATTTCTTTGGAAGGAATGATGCTAAAGCTGAAACTCCAGTACTTTGGGCACCTCATGCGAAGAGTTGATTCATTGGAAAAGACTCTGATGTTGGGAGGGATTGGGGGCGGGAGGAGAAGGGGACGACAGAGGATGAGATGGCTTGATGGCATCACAGACTCGATGAACGTGAGTCTGAGTGAACTCCGGGATTTGGTGATGGACAGGGAGGCCTGGCGTGCTGCGATTCACGGGGTTGGAAAGAGTCGGACATGACTGAGCGACTGAACTGAACTGAATCCAGTAAACTCTGGGCACTTCAAACATTCAAAGAATTGTGCTAAATGCTGTGAAAATACAAACGAGACAAAACTTTTAAAATTATTAATGTTAAAGGTAATCAAGTAAGTTGCCTCAAATTCCTTCTTGGATTATTACAGTTTATATTAAAGTGATGCATAACAATATAAGCAATGTTAGAAAGTCTTTAAAATGGGAAGATTAGATGAATATGTTTGTGCATCTGTGGTTTCTAGTTACCTCAGTTGAATAGTTTGTACTGGAAAAGGAAAATGCATAAAAAACTATAATACAACATGAGACAGTAAAATGCAAGTCAACGTGAGAGATGAGAGATAAATATTCAATGACATAAACAGAAGAATGCAGTAAAATTGTTAAGAGACGGGCTCTGCACTCAGATCTCCAGGCAGATTTTCATCTTGCCACTTAGTATTATTTAATCTCTCAATTCCTCAGTGCCTCCGTTTTTAACGTAAAAATAGTGCCTTCTTTTCGTGTATTATTAAGATTAAAATGGAATAATGCATAAAGCACCTATGATGGGCAAATACTAGACATGTTTCGGCTATACCATTCTCTGATAGTGTCATTAGCAGAAACATTGTGGGGACTAAGCCATGGATTTTTGATGACACTGAAAGAGAAGAGAATAAAATAAGAGAAAAAGTAATGCAAGGAAAAACATTTAGTTCACTTCAGTTCAATCACTCAGTTGGGTCCGACTCTTTGTGACCCCACAGACTGCAGCACACCGGGCCTCCTTGTCCATCACCAACTCCCGGAGTTTACTCAAACTCATGTCCATTGAGTCAGAATTGCCATCCAGCCATCTCATCCTCTGTCATCCCCTTCTCCTCCCATCTTCAATCTTTCCCAGCATCAGGGTCTTTTGAAATGAGTCAGCTCTTTGCATCAGGTGGCCAAAGCATTGGAGCTTCAGCTTCAGCATCAGTCCTTTCAAAGAATATTTAGAACTGATTTCCTTTATGATTGACAGGTTTTATCTCCTTGCAGTCCAAGGACTCTCAAGAGACTTACCAACACCACAGTTCAAAAGCATCAATTCTTTGGAGCTCAGCTTTCTTTATGGTCCGACTCTCACGTCCATACATGACTACTGGAAAAACCATAGCCTTGACTACACAGACCTTTGTTAGCAAAGCAATGTCTCTGCTTTTTAACATGCTGTCTAGGTTGGTGATAGCTTTTCTTCCAAGGAGCAAGCATCTTTTCATTTCAAGGCTTCAGTCACCATCTGCAGTGATTTTGGAACCCCCCAAAATAAAGTTTCTCACTGTTTCCATTGTTTCCCCATCTATTTGCCATGAAGTGATGGGACCAGGTGCCATGATCTTCATTTTTTGAATGTTGAGTTTTAAGCCAACTTCTTCACTTTCCTCTTTCACTTTCGTCAAGAGGCTCCTTTATTCCTTTTCACTTTCTGCCATAAGGATGGTGTCCTCTGCATATCTGAGGTTATTGATCTATCTCCTGGCAATCTTGATTCCAGCTTGTGCTACACTTAGCCCAGCATTTCACATAATGTACTCTGCATATAAGTTAAATAAGCAGGGTGACAATATACAGCCTTGAAGTACTCATTTTCCTATTTGGAACTAGTCCATTGTTCCATGTCCAGTTCTAACTGTTGCTTCTTGACCTGCATATAGGTTTATAGGAGGCAGGTCAGGTGGTCTGGTATTCCCATTTCTTTGAGAATTTTCCACAGTTTGTTGTGATCCACATAGTCAATGTTTAGCATAGTCAACGAAGCAGAAGTAGATGTTTTTCTGGAATTCTCTTGCTTTTTTCCCCATGATTCAACAGATGTTGGTAATTTGATCTCTGATTCCCCTGCCTTTTCTAAAACCAGCTTGAACATCTGGAAGTTCACGGTTCACCTATTGCTGAAGCCTGGCTTGGAGAATTTTGAGCATTACTTTGCTAGTGTGTGAAATGAGTGCAGTTATGCAATAGTTTGAGCATTCTTTGACATTGCCTTTCTTTGGGATCAGAATGAAAACTGACCTTTTCCAGTTCTGTGGCCGCTGCTGAGTTTTCCAAATTTGCTGGCACATTGAGTGCAGCACTTTCATAGCATCATCTTTTAGGGTTTGAAACAGTTCAGCTGGAATCCCATCACCTCCACTAGCTTTGTTCATAGTGCTGCTTCCTAAGGCCCACTTGACTTCACATTCCAGGATGTCTGGCTCTAGGTGAGTGATCACACCATCGTGATTATCTGGGTCATGAAGATCACTTTTGTACAGTTCTTCTGTATATTCCTGCCACCTCTTAATATCTTCTGCTTCTGTTAGGTCCATACTGCTTCTGTCCTTTATTGTGCTCATCTTTGCATGAAACGTTTCCTTGGTCTTCTAATTTTCTTTAAGATTATACAGTGGAAGTGACAAACAGATCCGAGTGATTAGACCTTGTAGACAGAGTGCCTGAAGAACTACGGATGGAGGTTTGTAACATTGTACAGGCGGCCGTGATCAAAACCATCCCCAAGAAAAAGAATGCAAAATGGTGAAATGGTTGTCTGAGGAAGCCTTAGAAATAGCTGGGAAAAGAAGAGAAGTTAAAGGCAAAGGAGAAAAGGAAAGATATATCCATGTGAATGCAGAGTTCCAAAGAGTGGCAAGGGAAGATAAGAAAGACTTCCACAGTGATCAATGCAAAGACATAGAGGAAAACAATAGAATGGGAAAGAATAGAGGTCTCTTCAAGAAAATTAGAAATACCAATGGAACACTTAATGCAAAGATGGACACAATAAAGGATAGAAAACAGGTAAGATGAGGCTTAAATGAGATGCACACTTCAAATGTTTGGAATTTAATGGGAAGTACTGAAAAACCTATCTAGAAAGATGGTGTCTTAAAATCCTAAGCTTGTCAAAACAAAGTGGAATAAATTGGCAGTCTTAAAATTGGCATTTTCTCTGGTATACTTCATGGCATCTGGTCCCATCATTTCATGGCAAATAGATGGGGAAACAATGGAAACAGTGACAGACTTTATTGTTTTGGACTCCAAGATCACTGCAGATGGTGACTGCAGCTATGAAATTAAAAGAGACTTGCTCCTTGGAAGTAAAGTTATGACCAACCTAGATATCATATTAAAAAGCAGAGACATTACTTTGTCAGCAAAGGTCCATCTAGTCAAAGCTTTGGTTTTTCCAGTAGTCATACATGGAAGGGAGAGTTGGACTATAAAGAAAGCTGAGCACCGATGAACTGATGCTTGTGTGATGTTGGAGAAGACTCTTGAGAGTCCCTTGGTCTGCAAGGAGATCCAACCAGTCCATCCCAAAGGAAATCAGTCCTTAATATTCACTGGAAGGACTGATGCTGTAGTTGAAACTCCAATACTTTGGCCACCTGATGCAAAGAACTGACTCATTTGAAAAGACTCTGATGCTGGGAAACACTGAGGGCCGGAGGAGATGGGGACGACAGAGGATGAGATGGTTGGATGGCATCACCGACTCGATGGACATGAGTTTGAGTGAACTCTGGGAGTTAGTGATGGACAGGGAGGCGTGGCGTGCTGCGGTCCATGTGGTCCCAAAGAGTCGGACAGGACTGAGCAACTGAACTGAACTGGTATACTTTATTTTCATTTTGATGTTCAGCCTGGATAATGATCTTCAAAAAAGGCATGGATATATGACCTTTCACTGATTCCAAACTTGTCCCAATAATTCTCTATTTTTTTCTTTTTGAAAGTTGAAAGTTGCATTATTTGATTACTAGAATACTCTAACCCGTTCCCTCCTCAAAGACTTCCTCAGTTCCACTGCACTTTCTGCTTTCTCTTTCAGCTTTATTGAAATATATCTAACATATAACATTGTATAAATTTAAGTTGTACCACATAATTTAAGACAAATTATATTACAAAATGATTAACACAATAAGGTTAATTAACACCTCCATTATTTCACATAACTCTTTTGTATGTGGGTAATAAGAACACTTAAGATCTACTCTCTTGGCAAGGTTCAAGTATTTAATACAATATAGTCACCAGTCTGTGCCTTAGAGCCTCAGGACGGGGGCATGTTAAAATTGGACGTTTGTACCTTTGACTAACACGTCCTATCTCTCCCTTCCCCAACCCTTAACAAACTCCTCTGTTTCTGTGAGTTCTGCATTTTAAGAGTACACATATAAGTGGGATGACACAGTGTGTGTCTTCCTCTGTCTGACGTATTTCACTAAGCATAATATTCTCTAGGTCTATAAACCCTGCTGCAAATGGTAATATTTTATTTATTTTATTTTATTATTATTTTATTTATTTTATGGCTGAGTGCTAGTCCGTTATCCATTATTTTGCTGAAGTTCAGTTAGGTTGCTTCCATGTCTTGGCTATTGTAAGCAATATTGCAATGACCACAGGAGTGCAGATATCTTTTCAAGATGTTTATTTTGTTTCCTTTGGATATATACCCAGAATTCAAACTGCTATTTACATGTTAGCTCTATTTTTAATTTTTGCCAAATCTCCATACTGCTTTCCATAGTGGCTTCACCAATTTCCATTTCTACCAACAGTGCACAGAGGTTCCCCTTTCTCCAACATCATTGCCAACACTTCTCTCTTTTGCTTTTTGATAATAACCATTCTAACAGGCGTGAGGTGATAGCTTATTGTGGTTATTATATGCATTTCCTTGATGATTAGCAATACTGAGCATTTTTTGTGCCTGTCAGCTGTTATATATCTTTGAAATAATGTCTATTCTAGCCCTTTGCCATTTTATAATTTGATTTTTTGAATCTTTGCTATTGACATGTAAGAATTCCTTATATATTCTGCACATTAGCTCCTTGTCACATAGATGGTTCGGGAATATTTAACCCCATTCCATACTGCCTTTTCGTATGTGTTTCTTTGGCTGTGTAGGAGCTTTGTAGTTTAATGTTCTCCTGCTTGTTGATTTTAGTGCCAACTTCATAAAATCATTGCTAAGACCAGTGTCAAGACGCTTTTCCCTTATGCTTTCCTCTAGGAATTTTATAGTTTCAGTTCTTACAGCTAAGACTTAAGTCCATTTCAGGTTAACTTTTGAGAGTGGTATGAGATAGGGGAACAGATTGCATTCTTTTACAAGTGAATATTCCGTTTTCTTAGCACCGATTATTGAAGACACTCTCTTTTCCCCAGTGAGTATTCCTGGCTCCCTTGTCAAATATTAGCTACCCATATACAAATGAACTTATCTCTGGGTTCTCCACTCTGGTACACTGGTCTGTGTCTGTTCTATGCCAGCACCATACTGTTTTGATTACTTTGATTACTGTGTTAGTCGCTCAGTCGCGTCTCTTTCCAACCCAATTGACTGTTGCCCACAAGGCTCTTCTATCCATGGAATTCTCCAAGTGAGAGTACTTGAGTGGGTTGTCATTTCCTTCTCCAGGGGAACTTCACAACCCAGGGACTGAACCCAGGTCTCCTACATCATAGGCAGATTCTTTCCTGCATGAGCCACCAGGGAAGCTTGATTACTACCACTTTATTAGACATTTTGATATTGAAAAGTGTGATGCCTGCAGTTTCATTCTTTCTTGGGACTGCTTGAACTAATTGAGGTCTTTTGGGGTTTTATACAAATTTTAGAAATGTTTTTTCTATTTCTGTGAAAAATGTCATTAAAATTTTGATAGGGATTACACTGAATGTATAGATCACTTCAGCTTGTAGGAGCATTTTAACAATATTAAAATCTTCTGATTTATGAGCATAGAATATCTTTCAGTTTATTTGTATATTCAATTTCTTTCATCACTAAATTCAAGAGATGGCAGCACAGAACTGTCGTCTCCTTAGTTAAATCTATTCCTAAGTATCTTATTCTTTTTGACAGTATTATTAAAAGATTGCTTTCTTTATTTCTTTTAAGTTAGATCATTGTCAGTGTCTAGAAAAGCAGCTGATTTTTGTATGTTGATTTTTTTTTTTCAATCCTGAAACTGTACTGAATTCATTTAGCAGTTTTAACTTGGTGGGCTCTTTTGAATTCTCTATATGTAAAATCACATCATTTGTAAAACTATTAAATTATTTCTACTACCTGCTATCACTAGGAATTCCAGTACTATGTTAAGTATAAACAGTGAGAGGGGGCAACTTTCTCTTCTTTATAATATCAAAGAGAAAACTTTCAGCTTTTCACCACTGAGTAAAATGTTCAGTTCAGTTCAGTCGCTCAGTCGTGTCCGACTCTTTGCGACCCCATGAATCGCAGCACGCCAGGTCTCCCTGTCCATCACCAACTCCCGGAGTCCACTCAGACTCACCTCCATCGAGCCCGTGATGCCATCCAGCTATCTCATCCTCGGTCGTCCCCTTCTCCTCCTGCCCTCAATCCCTCCCAGCATCAGAGTCTTTTCCAATGAGTCAACTCTTCGCATGAGGTGGCCAAAGTGCTGGAGTTTCAGCTTTAGCATCAGTCCTTCCAAAGAAATCCCAGGGCTGATCTCCTTCAGAATGGACTGGTTGGATCTCCTTGAAGTACAAGGGACTCTCAAGAGACTTCTCCAACACCACAGTTCAAAGGCATCAGTTCTTCGGTGCTCAGCTTTCTTCACAGTCCAACTCTCACATCCATACATGACTACTGGAAAAACCATAGCCTTGACTAGATGGACCTTAGTCGGCAAAGTAATGTCTCTGCTTTTCAATATGCTGTCTAGGTTGGTCATAACTTTTCTTCCAAGGAGTAAGCGTCTTTTAATTTCATGGCTGCAGTCACCATCTGCAGTGATTTTGGAGCCCCCCAAAATAAAGTCTGACACTGTTTCCACTGTTTCCCCATCTATTTCCCATGAAGTGATAGGACCAGATGCCATGATCTTCATTTTCTGAATGTTGAGCCTTAAGCCAACTTTTTCCCTCTCCTCTTTCACTTTCATCAAGAGGCTTTTTAGTTCCTCTTCACTTTCTGCCATAAGGGTGGTGTCACCTGCATATCTGAGGTTATTGATATTTCTCCTGGCAATCTTGATTCCAGCTTGTGTTTCTTCCAGCCCAGTGTTTGTCATGATGTACTCTGCATATAAGTTAAGTAAGCAGGGTGACAATATACAGCCCTGACGTACTCCTTTTCCTATTTGGAAGCAGTCTGTTGTTCCATGTCCAGTTCTTTTTTTTTTTTTTTTAATTTTTTTTTTCATGTCCAGTTTAACTGTTGCTTCCTGACCTGCATATAGGTTTCTCAGGAAGCAGGTCAGGTGGTGTGGTATTTCCATCTCTTTCACAACTTTCCACAGAAGAACTATACAAAAAAGATCTTCACAATCAAGATAATCACGATGGTGTGATCAATCACCTAGAGCCAGACATCCTGGAATGTGAAGCCAAGTGGGCCTTAGAAAGGATCACTGCAAACAAAGCTAGTGGAGGTGAAGGAATTCCAATTGAGCTACTTCAAATCCTGAAAGATGATGCTGTGAAAGTGCTGCACTCAATATGCCAGCAAATTTGGAAAACTCAGCAGTGGCCACAGGACTAGAAAAGGTCAGTTTTCTTTCCAATCCCAAAGAAAGGCAATGACAAAAACGCTCAAACTACCACACAAGTGCACTCATCTCACATGCTAGTAAAGTAATGCTCAAAATTCTCCTAGCCAGGCTTCAGCAATAGGTGAACTGTGAACTCCCAGATGTTCAAGCTGGTTTTAGAAAAGGCAGAGGAACCAGAGATCAAATTGCCAACATCCGCTGGATCATTGGAAAAGCAAGAGAGTTCCAGAAAAACATCTATTTCTGTTTTATTGACTATGTCAAAGCCTTTGACTGTGTGGATCACAATAAACTGTGGAAAAGTTTCTGAAAGAGATGAGTAAAATGTTAGCTGTGGGCATATTATTTATGTCCTTTGTTATGCTGAAGCATGTCCCTTCCATAGCTAATTTGTTGAAAGTTTCTAATCATGAAGATGTAATATAATCACATCTACTGAAATAATCATATGGTTTTAATCTTTCATTCTATTAATGTGGTGTATCACATTTATTCATTTATGTATTTTGAACCACACTTGCATTCAAGGGGTAAATCCCACATGATCATGGTGTACGATCCTTCTAAAGTGTGTCCATTTTTTGAAAATTTGTATTTTTAAATTAAAAAATTTATTGATATATTTGATGCACATTATTATATAATAGGTTATAATAGATTTATAATTTTAAAGGTTATACTCCATTTATAAATATTGATATTTCCTTTATTAGATAATATATCCTTGCTGCTTATTTTATACAAATTAGTTTATACCTCTTTATCTCCTATTCCTCTCCTGTTCCTCCCCCTTCCCTCTTCCTATTGGTAACGACTAGTTCATTCTCTGTATCTGTAACTCTCTTTCTGTTCTGTTATATACACTAATTTATTGTATATTTTAGATTCCACATATAAGTGATATCATAAAGTATTTGTCTTCCTCTGTCTGACTTGTTTCACTTAGGATAAGATCCTCCAAGCCAATCCATGTTGCAAATGGAAAAGCTTCATTCTTTTTATGGCTGAGTAGTATTCCATTGCACATCTATACCACACTTTCTTTATCCATTCACCTGTTGGTGGACATTCAGGTTGCTTCCATATCTTGGCAGTTGTAAATAACACTGCAGTGAACATTGGAGTGCATGTTCTTTTATAAAATTGGTGCTTTTCTTGTTTGGATATGTACCTGGGAGTGGAACCGCTAGGGCATACAGTAGTTCCATTTTCAGTTTTTTGAGAAATTTCCGTACTGTTTTCCACAGTGGCTGCACCAGTTTACATTCTCAACAAAGGTGACAGCAGTGTATGACCACATGCCTGCTGACATTCGTTATATGTGTTCTTTTTGGAGAAAGCCATTCTGGCAAGGGTGAGGTGATATCTCATTGTGGTTTCAATTTGCAATTTCCATATGATTAGTGATGTTGAGCATCTTTTCATGTGCCTGTTGGCCATCTGTGTGTCGTTTTTGTAAAAAAACATCTATTCAGATCTCCTGCCCTTTTTAGAAACAGAGCTGTTTATTGTTTTTGATGTTGAGTTGTATGAGCTGTTTATAGATTCTGGATGTTAACCTGTTATTGGCCATACCACTTACAGATATTTCCCCCCATTTAGCAGGGGTTTTTGTTTTGTTTTGTTGATGGTTGCCTTTTTTTGTGCAACAGCTATTAAATAGGTTACAGTTGTTTATTTCTTTTGCTATACCAGAAAGAGCCTCCCAAAATGTCAAAACAGGTTAGCCTATGTATTGCTCTAGGAGTTTTTGGTCCTACATTTAGAACTTCAATTTTTACGCTTAGGTGTTTAATCCATTTTGAGTTTATTTTTGTATGTAGTGTTAGAGAATGTCCTACTTTCATTCTTTTACATGTAGCTGTCCATCTATCCCAGCACTACTTTTTAAAGATACTTTATTGTATATCCATAACTCCTTATCATAGATTAACCTACTGTTAGTGTGTGAACATTTCTGGACTCTCTTCTGTTCCATTCACCTGTGTGTCTGTTTTTGGGCCAGTACCATATAGATTTGCTTATGAAGCAAAGCTTCTCATAAGCTTCTCAAAGCTTCTCAAAGCTTCTTTTCTCAAGATTGTTTTACCTTTTTGGGGTCTTTCGTGTTTCTGTACACATTTTTAAATTATTTGTTCTAGTTATGTGGAAAATGCCCTTAGTATTTTGATAGGGATTGCCCTGAATCTGTGAACTGCCGTGGGTAATTTGGCCATTGTAACAGAATTCTTACAATCCAAGAACATGGTTTATCTTTCCATCTCTTTATGCTGTCTTCAACTTCTATCATATTGCCTTAAACAGTTTTCTGGCTATAGGTTTTTTACCTCCTTAGGTATGTTTCTGTCTTGGTATTTTATTACTCTGATGCGATGGTAAATGGGATGGTTTTCTTAATTTCTCTGATAGTTGTTAGTGTATAGCAATGCATCATATTTCTGTGTATTAATTTTGTATTCTGCAATATTTATAAAATTCATTGATGAGCTGTGATGACTTTAGAATTTTCTATGTATAGTATCATATCATCTGCAAACAGTGATGGTTTTGCTTTCCAATGCGGATTCCTTTTATATCTTTTTTCTCTCTGATTACTGTGGCTAGGGCTTATCTTTTGTGTAGCTACTGTAGGTTTTTGTTTTGTGGTTACCATGGGACTTGTATAAAGCATATCATTATTATAATAATCTATAATATCTATTATTATTATAATAACCTTACCTCAATTGCATACAAAAATTGGCTCTTAAATAGAACTGTCCATTAATACTCCAGGAGCATTTCCCCAAATTCCATTTTAATCCATTCTTAGGAAACATAAATCATTTTTTTAGGAAACATGGATCATTCTGGAAAGTGAATGTATCAAGTCCTCAGAGACACATTTAAACACAATTTTCATACTCACAACCCAACTTCGTCATATTAAATCTGTCATACACCTTTAAAGCAGAAGGTTTAAAAGTAATTTTCTGGGCACATGAATGAAAAAATTTTAACTCAGTGTTAATTTTTCATTTTGGAAGAGTGATTTTTCAAGTAGCAAATTGCATCTGAGTGTGCCTGGACCATTATTTTTATTTTCCTTCACTATAATTAGCTTGCCCAAATAACAGAGCCTCAAGATCACAGCTTCCTATAAAGGGCAGGATTTAAAGCACAGATATTTAAAAGAAAGTTTTCCAAAATTAAAAGAAAAACAAAACAACTAACATCAAATAAATCTCCTTGGCTACTTTTAAAAAGGTTAGTAAAGAAAGAGTTTGTTTTCAACTTGACTATAACCATTACTTGGGCCCACATTAACAATATTTCGAACTTATTGAGTTGCTATTGCTTTGTAGTTCCTGAATTTTAAAATACCCTAAGGATATTGTCTGCTCAGTGAGAGTTAAAAAAATTGTTCTGCTCTCACTCATCCAACACCTTCACCCTGAGTAGTGATCCTGTTTCTTCCAGGCATGAAGAACTGCCAGTCAAGGAAGGCTCCAGGGTCCTCAGGCTTCTGCCCAATTCCCACTGATATCCTCTGTCTCAGACACCAGGTCCTACCATTTCAGTCCCACTTTCCCTTGTAAGCTAGACTATTGATCTAGTGGGTCCCACACCTACTGCATGCTGGAGAGTCTTAGGTGTCACTTTCACACTGAATAGAGCTTACAGTGCAACTGAGGAACTCAAAATCATGGATTTATGATTTCTTTGCAGTCTGTTGAGTTAAAATGGACATGTACACTGAAACAATTCTTCCTGCATTTCCAGATACAATATTTTGCAGGATATTTAGCCATGGATGGCCCTCTGCTACCCTGGCATGGTGGAATCATCTTCTATTTCAACTTGTCTACAATGTCCTAAATCAGTTTAGCCACTAGAGTCTCGAGTCCTGTCATTAATCTAGTTTTAAACACAAGCGCAGGTGGCTCTGATGGCACACAGGTGCGGCCGAGAGGAGCTACCCCACGTCCGAGGTCAGGGGCAGGAGCCGGGAGGACCCCATTCCACAGGAGCAGCAGCCAAGAGGAGCTACCCCACGTCTGAGGTCAGGGGCAGCGGCCGAGAGTGCCAGGCTGTGACAGTACAGGACAGCCGAGAGGAGCTGCCCCACGTCCAAGGCCAGGGGCGGCAGCCGGGAGGAGCAACCCCACATCCAAGGAGCAGCAGCTGTGCGGGTGTAGGATGGCCTAGAGGAGCTACTCCACTGTGCTTTGCTGGAGCAGCCGTAAAGAGATACCCCACGTCCAGGGTAAGAGAAACCCGAGTAAGATGGTAGGTGTTGCAAGAGGGCTTCAGAGGGCAGACACACTGAAACCATAATCACAGAAAACTAGTCAATCTAATCACACAGACCACAGCCTTGTCTAACTCAATGAAACTAAGCCATGCCCATGGGGCCACCCAAGATGGGTGGGTCATGGTGGAGAGGTCTGACAGAATGTGGTCCACTGGAGAAGGGAATGGCAAACCACTTCAGTATTCTTGCCTTGAGAACCCCATGAACAGTAGGAAAAGGCAAAATGATAAGATACTGAAAGAGGAATTCCCTAGGTTGGTAGGTGCCCAATATGCTACAGGAAATCAGTGGAGAAGTAACTCCAGAAAGAATGAAGGGATGGAGTCAAAGCAAAAACAATACCCAGTTGTGGATGTGACTGGTAATAGAAGCAAGGTCTGATGCTGTAAAGAGCAATATTGCACAGGAATCTAGAACGTTAGGGCCATGAATCAGGCAAATTGGAAGTGGTCAAACAAGAGATGGCAAGAGTGAACGTCGACATTCTAGGAATCAGTGAACTAAAATGGACTGGAATGGGTGAATTTAACTCAGATGACCATTTTATCTACTACTGCAGGCAGGAATCCCTTAGAAGAAATGGAGTAGCCATCATGGTCAACAAAAGAGTTTGAAATGTAGTACTTGGATGCAATATCAAAAACAAGAGAATGATCTCTGTTCATTTCCAAGGCAAACCATTCAATATCACAGTAATCCAAGTCTATGCCTCAACCAGTAACCCTGAAGAAGCTGAAGTTGAACAGTTCTATGAAGACCTACAGACCTTTTAGAACTAACACCCCAGAAAAGATGGCCTTTCATGATAGGGGGCTGGAATGCAAAAGTAGGAAGTCGAGAAACACCTGGAGTAACAGGCAAAGTAGGGCAAAGGCTAATAGAATTTTGCCAAGAGAACACACTGGTCATAGCAAACACCCTCTTCCAACAACACAAGAGAAGACTCTACACATGGACATCACTAGATGGTCAACACCAAAATCAGACTGATTATATTCTTTGCAGCCAAAGATAGAGAAGCTCTATACAGTCAGCAAAAATAAGACCGGGAGCTGACTGTGGCTCAGATCATGAGCTCCTTATTGCCAAATCAGACTTAAATTGAAGAAAGTAGGGAAAACCACTAGACCATTCAGGTATGACCTAAATCAAATCCCTTATGATTATACAGTGGAAGTGAGAAATAGATTTAAGGGACTAGATCTGATAGATAGAATGCCTGATGAACTATGGATGGAGGTTCCTGACACTGCACAGGAGACAGGGATCAAGACCATCCCCACAGAAAAGAAATGCAAAAAAGCAAAATGGCTGTCTGGGGAGGGCTTACAAATAGCTGTGAAAAGAAGACAAGTGAAAAGCAAAGGAGAAAAGGAAAGATATAAGCATCTGAATGGAGAGTTCCAAAGAAGAGCAAGGAGAGATAAGAAAGTCTTCCTCAGTGATCAATGCAAAGAAATAGAGGGAAACAACAGAATGGGAAAGACTAGAGATCTCTTCAAGAAAATTAGAAATACCAAGGGAACGTTTCATGCAAAGATGGGCTTGATAAAGGACAGATATAGTATGGACCTAACAGAAGCAGAAGATATTAAGAAGAGATGGCAAGAATACACAGAAGAACTGTGCAAAAAAGATCTTCACAACCAAGATAATCATGATGGTAGGATCACTCACCTAGAGCCAGACATCCTGGAATGTGAAGTCGAGTGGGCCTTAGAAAGCATCACTATGAACAAAGCTAGTGGAGGTGATGGAATTCCAGTTGAGCTATTTCAAATCCTGAAAGATGATGCTGTGAAAGTGCTGTACTCAATATGCCAGCAAATTTGGAAAACTCAGCAGTGGTCACAGGACTGGAAAAGGTCAGTTTTCATTCCAATCCCAAAGAAAGGCAATGCCAAAGAATGCTCAAACTACAGCACAATTGCACTCATCTTACACGCTAGAAAGTAATTCTCAAAATTCTCCAAGCCAGACTTCAGCAATATGTGAACCGTGAACTTCCAGATGTTCAAGCTGGTTTTAGAAAAGGCAGAGGAATAAGAGATCAAATTGCCAACATCCACTGGATCATGGAAAAAGCAAAAGAGTTCCAGAAAAATATCTATTTCTGCTTTATTGACTATGCCAAAACCTTTGACTGTGTGGATCACAATAAACTGTGGAAAATTCTGAAAGAGATGGGAATACCAGACCACCTGACCTGCCTCTTGAGAAACCTATATGCAGGTCAGGAAGCAACAGTTAGAACCGGACATGGAACAACAGACTGGTTCCAAATAGGAAAAGGAGTACGTCAAGGCTGTATATTGTCACCCTGCTTATTTAACTTATATGGAAAGTACATGATGAGAAACGCTGGGCTGGAAGAAACACAAGCTGGAATCAAGATTGCTGGAAGAAATATCAATAACCTCAGATATGCAGATGATACCACCCTTATGGCAGAAAGTGAAGAGGAGCTAAAAAGCCTCTTGATGAAAGTGAAAGAGGAGAGTGAAAAAGTTGGCTTAAAGCTCCACATTCAGAAAACGAAGATCATGGCATCTGGTCTCGTCACTTCACAGCAAATAGATGTGGAAACAGTGCAAACAGTGTCAGACTTTTTTTTGGGAGGCTCCAAAATCATTGCAGATGGTGACTGCAGCCATGAGATCAAAAGACGCTTTCTCCTTGGAAGGAAAGTTATGACAAACCTAGATCGCTTTTATTGAAAAGCAGAGACATTACTTTGCCAACAAAGGTCCGTCTAGTCAAGGCTATGGTTTTTCCAGTAGTCATGTATGGATGTGAGAGTTGAACTGTGAAGAAAGTGAATGCCGAAGAATTGATGCTTTTGAACTGTGGTGTTGGAGAAGACTCTTGAGAGTCTGTTGGATTGCAAGGAGATCCAACCAGTCCATTCTGAAGGAGATCAGCCCTGGGTGTTCTTTGGAAGGAATGATGCTAAATCTGAAACTCCAATATTTTGGCCAGCTCATGCAAAGAGCTGACTCATTGGATAAGACTCTGATGCTGTGATGGATTGGGGGCAAGAGGAAAAGGGGACAACAGAGGATGAGATGGCTGGATGGCATCACTGACTCGATGGACTTGAGTTTGAGTGAACTCTGGGAGATGGTAATGGACAGGGAGGTCTGGCGTGCTGTGATTCATGGGGTCGCAAAGAGTCAGACAGGACTGAGTGACTGAACTGAACTGAAACACTTAATCTGTGTGGTTATCACAACAGGATTGTGATATGATTGAAAGTTGCCAAAAGACATAGCAAGACAAGATTAAAATTCTTTAAGGATAGCTTATGGAAACTTATGGAGATGATTTCACAAAGCAGGGGAAAACACAGCATGCCCCAAGGCAGAGGGAGATTCCAGAAAACTTTTAAAACTAATCTGGAAGGATGAGTATGAGTTAGTGTAGTATTATTTAGAATAAAGTTTCTTAAAACTTAACTGAGTCTCAAAGAGCCCTTTCAGGGACATAGGGTGGATGGAGAATAAGTGATGACTTCAGTTTTGAACATGTTACATTTAAGTGTCTTCTTACACCAGCTGGAATCTGCTAAGCTACCATCACAATCATCCTGGGAATATTCCTGACCACTGTTCTCTGTTAGGGCCAGTGTTTTCTGAATTCACTCTTGTCTGTTTCTTACCCTTAATTTATCCCTTCATTTGGGAGGAGACTCTTAAGAAGATGATGAATAGAAGGTAAATAATATGAAAATACATTTATTCTACCCTTATATTTAATAATGTAACTCCATGGACTGTAGCCTGCCAAGTTCCTCTGTCCAGGAAATTCTAGCCAGAATACTGGAGTAGGTAGCCTTTCCCTTCTCCAGGGGATCTTCCCAACCCAGGGATCGAACCCAGGTCTCCCACATTGCAGGCAGATTCTTTAACGTCTGAGCCACCAGGGAAGCCCATATATTTAATAAGTTGAGGCAGGGATAAATTCATGTCATTTGTTGTTTGAACTCTACCCAAACTAAATAACAGCATACAGTTAGATAAAGTTTCATATGAAATCTTATCTATTTCCAAACATTATAAACCAAATATATTTAAATACCAACAGATACTTATTATACTAGAGTAGGTATTATTGTCCCTCAGGGCACTGGGGGAACTGCCCCACTGCCTTCTAGGTTCTGAGGCTGGCTTTCATGGCATCTGATGCCATCCAGATTCCCAGGCATTTGTGTAACCTGTTTATTCTTTCTGAAACTGTATGATTCATTTATTGCTAATTTTCTCAATAGACAAATGCTGAAATCTCAATTAACAAATGTTTACTTCTTGCTTCCATAAACTCTGATATAATTCGTTAGGATTCTCCATCTGGTGACCTGGGAACTCAGGGTCTTTCCGTCGTGTAATGCCACCATTTCAATATGTGGCTTTCAAGGTCACTTTGACAGAGGAAGACTTGAGAGGAAAGATGCTAGTTTTTAATTGCTTTGGTAATTAAATTAAATCATGAATCGGGTCACTTCTGCTCATGGTACTTGGCAAAAAACAAGAGATTCAAACCCAGGGTTTCTAAAGTTTGACCATATTGACATTTGGACTAGAGACATTATTTTGCTGGGCTGGGGTGGGAGGAGGCAATGGGGGCTGGTTGTCTTATACATTGTAGGCTATTTAGCAACACGTCTGGCTTTGTCCACTAGATAGCAGTGACACTCTCGACTTGTGACAGATGTCTGTTAACACTGCCAGGGTCTCCTGGGAGGCAAAATCACTTCTGGTTAAGAATCACTACTCATCTAACTGCAAGAAAGTCTTCTGGGAAAAATAAAGAAACACATGAAATGTTTTATGATTGCTAATGGTTCTCTCTATCACAGGAAGTTTTAAGCTTCCTTTTACCTGAGTTTTTCAATTTTCACAAAGAGTGTGATAGATTTTCAAGAAGGTTGCCAGTAGTCCCCACCTAGTACTCATGCCCCCTGTATATCTCTCTTGAGTATGCAGCTGATGCAATGACTTGTTTCTAATCAACAGAATATGATAAAGGTATGGGATATCACTCCTATGATTAGATGTGATTTTTGTCTTACTGGAAAATTCTCTTTTGCCTTCTTGGCATTTATGCTTTGGCAAATCATGTTGTCATATTGGAGAGGTCTACAAGACAAGAGATAATGATGGTCTGTGTCCAGAAGGCTGCAAGTTGTTGAGTTGCTAGTCTAGTAACCACAAGGAACTAAATCCTGCCTAATTTGTGAGTAATCTTATAAGTTGAGTCTTCCCTGCTTTGCCTGCAGATGAGACCCTAGTCTTGACCAACACTTTGACTGCAGCCTTGTGAGAGATTCTGAAACAGTAGGCCCAACTAAGTTATTAATATGTCTGGATTCCTCACCCAATGAAACTATGAGATAATGTATAGTTGTTTTTTTTTTTTTCATAGTCATTTATTACAGAGCAATGATAACTAATGGGCTTCCCAGGTGGCGCTAGTGGTAAGGAATCTGCCTGCTAATGCAGGAGACACAAGAGACACTGGTTTGATCCCTGGGTCAGGGAGACCCCTTGGAGGAGGAACTGGCAACCCGCTCAGGTGTTCTTGCCTGGGAAATCCCACGAATAGAAGCCTGGAAGGCTACAGTCCATGGGGTCGCAGAGTCGGACACAACTGAGCACCAATGACAACTAATATGGGCTTCCCAGGTGGCGCTAGTGGTGAAGAACCCACCTGCCAATGCAGGAGACAGAAGAGGAGCAGGTTCAGTCCCTGGGCCGGGAAGATGCCCTGGGAGGACACGGCACCCCACGCCACTATTCTTGCCTGGAGAATCCCATGGACAGAGGAGCCTGGGGGGCTATAGTGCATGGGATTTCAAAGAGTCGGACATGACTGAAGCGACTTAACATGCAAGCAATGATAACTAATACAAAATGCCTGATGGTAAGTCTTTTCAAATTTATTTTTTGAGCAATATTTGGGCCACTTAAATGTATAAACGTGGGTTTAATTTTTCAAAATTCATTGATAAATAACTCCCCTTTGTTGTCTTTATATGTCCTCCATGCTCAGGACTCCCTTTATTCAAATGTTAGACCTCCAGAATTGTCTTTAATTTTATCTTTTTGTTCCCATTTTTCCTCTTTGTCTTTATTATACTTTCTAGAGATCCCATAAACTTTATCTTCCAAACCTTCTGTTGAATTTTTAGCTTCCATTATTACATTTTTAATTTCTGAGAATAGTTTCTTTCTCACACTGCTCTTTTTCTATAGCCTCCCTTTTTCATGGATGAAAACATTTTCATTTATTTCTCAGAAGATAATTATTATAGATTAAAAAAAATTCCTTCTATCATTTTGCACTGTTTCAGTATTCTTTGAGTTTTATTTCTTTACATTTTATTTTTACATTATTTCTTTACATTTTATTTATTTCAGTCCCTATTATACTGGAGTTTTTCAAATATTTGGTTTATCCTATATATCTATCATATTTTAACACTTTATTGAGGTATAAATAGCAAATAATAAGGTGTGTGTGCTGCGTGTGTACTAAGTCACTTCCGTCGTGTCTGACTCTTTGTAACCCCATGGACTCTAGCCCGCCAGGCTCCTCTGTCTCCGGTGATTCTCCAGGAAAGAATACTGGGGTGGGCTGCCATTTCCTTCTCCAAAATAATTTGATACACTATGATATATATATTATGCTCATGGAACCATCACTATTTTTGAGAAAGTTAACCATCATTCCCCAAATATTCCTCATGCCCCTTCTCAATTATTCATGACAGAAGGCAAAATAGTAAAAAGCCCAGGGGAAGCTATGGATGGGTTGTTGGGGCTTATTAATTAATGGGCCTCATCGTGGAGAGATTGGGAAGTGATTATATCAATTACCTGTTACTGAATAACAAATTACTCCTAAATAAGCAGCTTAAAGCAACAAACACCCATCATTTCCGTTTTTCTAGGTCAGGGATTTGGGCCTGGCCTTTGGCTCAGGGTCTCTCAATAGGCCGCTGATCAAGACGCTGGCAGAGTCTGCAGAAAGTTCCTGCAGGGGGAGGGTCCCCCTCCAAGCAGATTGTCCGAGGGCTGGTGAGCCTCCGTCCTCACTGCTGTTGGCTTCCTGACATTCGAGACGCTCACCGGGACAGCGCGGCAGTTCATTCCCCTCAGGGTTACTGAGCGTCAGAGAGTCTCTAAGACAGAAGCCCCTGTCCTTTGTAACCTCATCTTGGAAATGACATCTCCTTACTTCTGCCGTACTCTGCTCGTTGCAAGTGAGTCACTAAGTCCAGTCCACACTCAAGAAAAACGAAGCCGGCACCTCAGGGGCTCGGACGGCGGGGCGGGGGCCGCGTGCGGCTGCGGAGGCTGCGTGCGCCTGAGGAGGCCGCGTGCGCCTGAGGAGGCCGCGTGCGCCTGAGGAGGCCGCG
>NW_024070189.1:1205899-1224473 GCF_014754425.2 Oryx dammah | reverse complement strand
GAGGCCGCGTGCGCCTGAGGAGGCCGCGTGCGCCTGAGGAGGCCGCGGAGGCCGCGGAGGTTGCCTGCGCCTGAGGAGGCTGCGGAGGCCGCGGAGGCCGCGCGCGCCCCGCGTCGGCCGGCCGGAAGCCGAAGGTCCGTGCGCGGGTTCCGGGCGCCCGATCCGGGAGCCTCTGGAGGGCTGCAGTCCTGCCTGGCGCGCTAGGTGACGCTGGGTTAAAACTGCCATGAGGGCAAATACTCGGAGGCAGGAGACAAGAGGCGCAGAAGGACTCGAGTGAACCTCCTCTCAGGAAAACGCCAACCTCACGACGAACTTTTGAGGAACCACTGACAAAACAAAAAAGACTCAAAACTACTAAAAAGGCATTCTACGCCCAAGGAGAAGCCCCGCCCAGACGAGCGTTCTGAGCCCCCCGTCAGGCCCCTCAGCCTGGCGTCTGACGGCAGGAGGAGGAGGAGCCCCGAGCGGCTGGCTCTGAAGGCCGCGGGGCGTCAGCAGGAGCTGCGGGGACTGGGGGACAGCGACTCCACTCTGGGGGGGGCGCAGAGACGGCACACACGCCGAGACCCAGGGCAAAGCGCGGCACTCCTGAGGAGTCACGCTGAGCCGACCGCAGGGCTTGGGGGTTCCTACGGGGGAGGCAGGCGTCCGCGGTGGCTCCCCGAGGAGGCGAGGAAGCCAGTGACGGAGGCCCCCAAACATTCACCTGCGTGAGCTCTCCTGCGGTCACCACTTGGGCCCCACCCAAAGCCTGCAAGCTCCAGTGCTGGGATGCCTCAGGCCGAACAAGGAACAGGGTGGAGCCGCAGCCCCATCTATCAGCAGACATGAAGCGGTCCTGACCCCACAGCCCCCTATAAACACGTCGCCTGACACGGCCCTGCCAGCAAAGGAATGTTCTCGTGCCTCTGCACGTCCGTCAGTAAGCGGGCAGCCGCTAGTCCCTCCCGCCAGGACGCCTGCATAAGCCTCTGGACCACCTTCACACTCCAGGGGGCAGACATTGGAAACAAGAACTGCAGTTCTGTGCGGAGTGGAGACCACACGCAAAGTTACACCAAAGGATGGCAGAGAAGTATGCTCCAGATGAAGGACGGAGGTGGAACCCCCAAAGAACAACTAAGTGAAGTGGAGAACCACAATCTATATGGAGAAGTCAGAGTAATAATACTGAAGACGATCCAAGATCTTGGAAAAATAAGAGAGGCTCAGACTAAGAGGAGACAAGAAATGTCGAAGTCCCTGGTTCAGTCCCAGGTTTTAGCAGCTGTGTTTGGGAATCCCTGGTGGCTCAGATAGTAAAGAACCTGCCTGCAGTGCAGGAGACCTGGGTTCCATCCCCGGGTTGGGAAGATCCCCTGGAGAAGGGAGCTGGCTACCCACTCCAGTATTCTCGGCTAGGAAATCTCATGCATGGAGGAGCCTGGAGGGCTGTAGTCTATGGGGGTCACAAAGAGTTGGACACGACTGAGTGACTAACACACACAGAAGCTTTAAATAACAAACAGAGATTAAACAATAACTGAAATGAAAAATACACTAGAAGAAATCAATAGCAGACTAAATGAAGCAGAATAACAAATAAGTGAGCTGAAAATAGATTGGTGGAAATCACTGCTGCAGGACAGAATAAAGAAAGAAGAATGAAAAGGGATGAGGACAGTCTCAGAGACCTCCGGGACAACATTAAACTCACCAGCATTTGCATTATAAGGGTCGCAGAAAGAGGCAAGAGAGAGAAAGAAACTAAGAAAATATTTGAAGAGCTACTAGAGGAAAAGCTTCCTAATATGGGAAAGGAAACACATGCAAGTCTGGGATGCGTGAGAGTGCCATACTGGATAAACCCAACACTCCTGTTAATCAAACAGACACATGTTATCAAATTGACAAAAATTAAAAACAAAGGCAAAGCATTAAGTAACATACAGGGGAATCTCCATAAGGTTATCAACTGATTTTCAACTCTGCAGGCCAGAAGGGAGGGGCACAATATATATTTCAAGTGATGAAAGGGGAAAACCTATAACCATGAATACACCTACCCAGCAAGGTTCTCATTCATATTTGATGGAGAAATCAAAAGCTTTACAGACAAGCAAAAGCTAAGAAAATTCAGCCGCACCCAACCAGCTCTATGAGAAATCCTAAAGGAACTTCTCTAGGTGGAAAGGAAAAGGCCACAACTAGAAACAGGAAAACTAAGAGTGATAAAGGAAACAGAAGGTAAAGTTAGGAAATCATTCACAAACAAATATGATGTAATATTTAGTATACAGGGAAGTAAGACAGAGAAGGACAAATACATGGTATTACTTATATGTGGAATCTAAAGAAATGACACGAACTTATTTACAAAATAGAAACAGACTCACAGATTTCAAAAACAACCTTATGGTCACGAAAAGGGAAAGATGGTGGAGAGGGAAAAATTAGGAGGTTGGGATTAACATATACCCATTACTATATAAAGTATATAATCAACAAAGATCGACTGTATAGCTCAGGGGACACTACATAATACTCTGTAATAACCTAAATGGGAAAATAATCTGAAAAAGAATGGATATGTATCTATGCATAACTGAATCACTTCACTGAACGCACAAAACTAACACAACATTGTAAATCAACTACAACGTAAAAGTAAATTAAAAAAAAAAAAACAGTAAAAAAAGGGGGAGTAGTATACAAGGGCACAAACATCAAGAAGCACGGACCACTGGATGCTTTTTTAAGGCTCTGTCTAGCACAAGAGTACTTTGGCCACCTCATGCGAAGAGCTGACTCATTGGAAAAGACCCTGATGCTGGGAGGGATTGGGGGCAGGAGGAGAAGGGGACGACCGAGGATGAGATGGCTGGATGACATCACTGACTCGATGGACGTGAGTCTGAGTGAACTCTGGGAATTGGTGATGGACAGGGAGGCCTGGCGTGCTGCAATTCATGGGCTCGCAGAGTCGGACACAACTGAGCAACTGAACTGAACAGAGCACAAGAGTAAAGTCATTTCCTTGGGGACCCCCCAGATATCTATAGGCCTTTTCCTTAGTATCAGACAGTGACATAGCCCAAACTTCTACCTGAGGTGTCATTCTGGCTCCTAGAGAGAGAAAGGAAATAACAGGTGGAAAATAAGGACTCTGAGTTTCAGTGTTCTGTGTGAAGACATTACCTTCATTCATTACAACATCCTTGCAGTCTTTGAAGGCCTTTAAGCAGTGAAATAGTGTGATCAAAATTCTGTTTCAAAGGTATTACTCTGACAATTGTGCAGACTGAACAAGAAATACTTAATGATGTGGGACTATTTCAATAGGTATTGAAACAGAATAGTCAGAGAATATGAAAGACTGGAAGAGGTGTCTTACCAGAGGAGCAATTGATTTCCATAGCAACATACAGATGTGGGGATGGGCTAATGGGGAAATATAAGATCACATATTTTTCCCCTCTCTTTTCTGCCTCTGAATGACTCAACTATTGCTGGTTAGAAAAGATAATAGGATAGAACTTTAGGCTTGAGGCTAAACTACTGAAAGTGAGAGTCGCTCAGTTGTATCTGACTCTTTGCGACCCCATGGACTATACAGTCCTTGGAATTCTCCAGGCCAGAATACTGGAGTGAGTAGCCTTTCCCTTCTCCAGGGGATCTTTCCAACCCAGGGATCGAACCCAGGTCTCCTGCATTGCAGGCAGATTCTTTACCAGCTGAGCTAACAGGGAAGCCTACTACTGAGGCTGCCTAAATATTAAGATTCCACCAGTGTTTTAACCCAGGTCTCCTGCACTGCAGACAGATTATTTACTAGCTGAACCACAAGGGAAGCCCGTTCTATTCTAGAAGTTCTCAACTATGGCTTCTTAACATGCTGGCATGTTTACATAACTGTGAGGTATATTACAAATAATTTGTTCTTCTGTCAGTTCAGTTGCTCAGTTGTGTCCAACTCTGCGACCCCAGGGACTGCAGCACACCATGCCTCCTTGTCCATCATCAACCCCCGGAGTTTACTCAAACTCATGTTCATTGAGTCAGTGATGCCATCCAACCATCTCATCCTCTGTTGCCCCCTTCTCCTCCTGCCATCCATTTTTCCTAGCAACAGGGTCTTTTCCAAAGAGTCATCTCTTTGCATCCAGTGGCCAAAGCATTGGAGTTTCAGCTTCATCATCACTCCTTCCAATGAATATTCAGGACTGATCTCCTGTAGAATGGACTGGTTGGATCTCCTTGAAGTACAAGGGACTCTCAGTAGTATCTCCAACATCACAGTTCAAAAGCATCAACTCTTCAGTGCTCAGCTTTCTTTATAGTCCAACTCTCACATACATACATGACTACTGAAAAAACCATAGCCTTGATTAGATGGACCTTTGTTGCCAAAGTAATGTCTCTGCTTTTGAATATGCTGTCTAGGTTGGTCATAACTCTTCTTCCAAGAAGTAAGCATCTTTTAATTTCATGGCTGCAGTCACCATCTGCAGTGATTTTGGAGCCCCCCAAAATAAAGTCTGCCACTGTTTCCACTGTTTCCCCCTCTATTTGCCATGAAGTGATGGGACCAGATGCCATGATCTTAGTTTTCTGAATGTTGAGTTTTAAGCCAACTGTTTCACTCTCCTCTTTCACTTTTATCAAAAGGCTCTTTAAGTCTTCTTCACTTTTTGCTATAAGGGTGGTATCATCTGCATATCTGAAGTTGTTGATATTTCTCCTGGCAATCTTCATTCCAGCTTGTGGTTCATCCAGCCCAGTGTTTCTCATGATGTACTCTGTGTACAAGTTAAATAAGCAGAGTGACAATATACAGCCTTGATATACTCCTTGTCCTATTTGGAAACAGTCTGTTGTTCCATGTCCAATTCTAACTGTTGCTTCCTGATCTGCACACAGATTTCTCAAGAGGCAGGTAAGATGGTCTGGTATTCCCATCTCTTTCAGAATTTTCTACAGTTTATTGTGGTCCACACAGTCAAAGGCTTTGGCATAGTCAATAAAGCAGAAATAGATGTTTTTCTGAAACTTTCTTGCTTTTCCGATGATCTAGCGGATGTTGGCAATTTGACCTCTGGTTCCTCTGTCTTTTCTAAAACCAGCTTGAACATCTGGAAGTTCACAGTTCACATATTGTTGAAGCCTGGCTTGGAGAATTTTGAGCATTACTTTACTAGTGTGTGAGATAAGTGTGATTGTGCAGTAGTTTGAGCATTCTTTGGCATTGCCTTCCGTTGGAATTTGTTGTTAATAATAGCTAAAAGGAACAAATTCTGGAAATGATTCAAATCTTTAAAATTCACTAATGCTAGGTTTGCGGTATCCCTAAGCACCAAAGAATTGATGCCATCGAATTGTGATGCTGGGGAAGATTCTTGAGATAGCTTGGACTGCAAGAAGACCAAACCAGTCAAGAAATCAGCCCTAAACATTCATTGGAAGGACTGATGCTAAAGCTCCAATTACTTTGGTCATCTGATGCAAAGAGCCAGCTCATTGGAAAAGACCCTGATGCTGGGAAAGGTTGAAGGACGGAAGACAAGGTGGGGAACAGAGGATGAGATGTTTGGATGGCATCACCAACTCAATAGATGTTAGTCTGAGCAAACTTCCGGAGACAGTGAAGGACAGGGAAGCCTAGTGTGCTGCAGTCCCTGGGGCCACAAACAGTGGGACACGACTGAGTGAATGAATGAACAGCAACACTGTAATCAATTGTAGTATATTCTTGATTGGGATATGATCGGGGAGGATACAGAAAGGTGGAGCATAACCCAGAATCTATATTACTATGAGGCAAGCTTTGGTGACATACGAGTCTTTGGAACTGGATTTCAAAATGCAAGTGAGGACCCAGCGGTACTGTTCAAACAGAAACAGAGGGAAGTGCTCACATGGGAGCAGACAGTCCTGATTCATAACGATTTGCTCCCAAGGTCTTTACCAACCATCAATACGAGTACTGATTTTTGAAGCAGTTAGAGAAAGGCACTTTCCCTCTCCCATTATCATCTCTCCCGTACATACAGTTAGCTCCTGTAGATCACACACACACACACACAAATGATTTAAAAATTGACAGGCAGGATTATATCATATCCTACAAAGGTTACTTACCACAAATGAAATTCTACTGGGGGCAAGGGTAGAAGAATCTTGCAGATTTAGGAAGGGCCCTGCTTCCCAAACAGACTGAGGATAACAGCACTGTTTAGAGTTTAGAGATCTAGATAGAATGGATAGGAAAATAAGCTCCTCACATTCCAATACAGCCACGTTAGAAAAAGCCTGTTGGAGACTGGGAGCCAGGCCGGCACTCTGGCTATCAGTGTGCCACCAAGCAGTGGACCTCAGTAAGGGCTTCCACCAGCATGCAGACATATAAAGAGGGACACCAGGATCATCCGTAAATAGGTCTGTTTGAAAACATCAGTCCTATAAAGAACTCTGTTTAATACATGGCAAGTAGAAGAGAACTTCCAAAAGAATCTCTAAACTGCTGGGAGGCAAGAAGAATGATACATCATCCCGTATATGCAGAAGAAACAAAACTTCAAAAGCTGAAAGCTTTCCCTCTCAGATCAGGAACAGACAAGGATGTCCACTCTCGTCACGTTCATACAACATAGTTTTGGAAGTCCCCACCATGGCAATCAGAGAAGAAAAGGAAACAAAGGAATTCAGACTGGAAAAGAAGAAGCCAAACTGTCACTGTTTACAGATGACTTGATACTACACATAGAAGATTGTAAAGAAGCTACCAGGAAACTACTAGAGCTAATCCACGAACCTTGTAAAGTTACAGGGTACAAACTTTATACACAGAAATCTCTCGCATTCCTATACATGAGCAATGGAAAATCAGAAACAAAAATCAGAAATTCCATTCACCGTTGCAACAAAAAGGAAAAAATACCTAGGAATAAACCCACCTAAGGAGGCAGAAGACCTGTACTTTGAAAAGTATAAGACACTGATGAAAGAAATCAAAGATGACTCAAACAGATGGAGAGACACAGCATGACCTTGGATCAGGAGAATCAATACTGTCAAAATGACTCTACTTCCCCAGGCAATCTACACATTCAATGCAATCCCTATCAAATTGCCAATGGCGTTTTTTTAACAGAACCAGAACAAAAAAATGTTTTAATTTGTATGGAAACACAAACGACCCCAAAGAGCTAAAAGCAATCCTGAGAATAAAAAGCAGAGCTAGAAGAATCCTGCTCTCTGACTTCAAAAACTGGAATAGCACTGTGAATCAACTATACGCATATAAAGTTTTTTTAAAAGTTGGATAGGGACGTCTCTGGTGGTCCAGAGGTTAAACATCTGCCTGGCAATGCAGGGGACGCAGATTCAGTCCCTAGCTGGGGGCCCAGGATCCTGTGTGCTGAGTAGCAGCTGAGTCCACCACCACCATCAGTGTCTACGTGCCGTTGAGAGACCCTGCGTGACAACACAGATCTCATGTACCACAGAAAGACCCACTGTAGCGAATAAATGAATGCCAATTAATTTTAAAAGTTGGATAAAATTAGAATGCTGCTTAAAGAGAAAATATTTAGTAAATTTAAATAGTATTATGAAAGTGAAAGTCGCTCAGTTGTGTCCGACTCTTTGTGACTCCATGGACTATATGGCCCATGGAATTCTCCAGAACACTGGAGTAGGTAGCCTTTCCCTTCCAGGGGATCTTCCCAACCCAGGGATTGAACCCAGATCTCCTGCATTGCAGGCAGATTCTTTACCAGCTGAGCCACCAGGGAAGTATTATATGGATCTCAAAATACACATTATAGTATTAAAATGTGAGAAAGCTGAGTAAAAAGAAGTAAAAGTGTGTTACATTCTCCCTCTCATATGGAGTGGGGAAATGATCAAAAGGGAGATATGATGCAAAACATATTTTATTATTGCCTTTGGTAACCTTTGACATGTAGCATTTCTTGAGAACTGTGAATGTACTCATGAGAATAATTAAAGCCAGAATACATGCCTTCCTAATAACTGAGGCAACTCAAAAGAGAAATAACAAACTCTAAATAGCATATAAAACAAAAAGAAGACAAGACACCTAAACTGTAACAATAAAAGTAAAAGCCACTAGTTCTATAGAAGCCAAAGAAAAAATTAAATGTTGCTTACAAGACACAATTGAAACAAAATAATATTAAAATTAAAAGGAATAATGATTTGTTAGGAAAACCCAAGCATTAAAATATCAGGAGTTTCAGTCCTATTTTCAGACAAAGTGGAATTTAAGGCAAAAACCATTATACAGCTTAACAAAGGTAATTTTCTATTGCCAAATGGTGCGTTTGACAGCTGATGCATTTTCCATTGACTAGATCCATATAGGTAAAGTAACCTTAAGGAAATATGCCAAATTTAGCAGTGCTTATTTCAAATGGATGTGATCATAGACAATTTGCACTTTTATGATATATACTGTTTTATTTCCATGTCCGTAAAGTTTCATAAAGAAAAAAAGTAAAAACCATTTACAAAATTGTTAAAAATACAACTGGTTTTTAATCTCTAATTGTAAAGTGAAATGATTATTTTTTGTTCTTAACAAGTCCATGTCACAGAATGTGCCTACCTGCTGCTAAGTCACTTCAGTCGTGTCTGACTCTGTGTGACCCTAGAGACAGCAGCCCACCAGACTCCCCAGTCCGTGGGATTCTCCAGGCAAGAACACTGGAATGGGTTGCCATTTCCTTCTCCAATGCATGAAAGTGAAAAGTGAAAGTGAAGTCACTCAGTCATGTACGACTCTTCGAGACCCCATGGACTGCAGCCCACCAGGCTCCTCCATCCATAGGATTTTCCAGGCAAGAGTACTGGAGTGGGGTGCCATTGCCTTCTCCGTGCCTAACTAGCCCCTGAAGGTAAACTTCCAAACTCATTCTATGAGGCCACCATCACCCTAATACCAAAACCTGACAAAGATGCCACAAAAAAAGAAAACTACAGGCCAATATCACTGATGAACATAGATGCAAAAATCCTCAACAAAATTCTAGCAATCAGAATCCAACAACACATTAAAAAGATCATACACCATGACCAGGTGGGCTTTATCCCAGGGATGCAAGGATTCTTCAATATCCACAAATCAATCACTGTAATTCACCACATTAACAAATTGAAAAATAAAAGCCATATGATGATCTCAATAGATGCAGAGAAGGCCTTTGACAAAATTCAACATCCATTTATGATAAAAACTCTCCAGAAAGCAGGAATAGAAGGAACATACTTCAACATAATAAAAGCTATATATGACAAACCCACAGCAAACATTATCCTCAATGGTGAAAAATTGAAAGCATTTCCCCTAAAGTCAGGAACAAGACAAGGGTGCCCACTTTCATCACTACTATTCAACATAGTTCTGGAAGTTTTGGCCACAGCAATCAGAGCAGAAAAAGAAATAAAAGGAATCCAAATTGGAAAACAATAAGTAAAACTCTCATTGTTTGCAGATGACATGATCCTCTACATAGAAAACCCTAAAGACTCCACCAGAAAATTACTAGAGCTAATCAATGACTATAGTAAAGTTTCAGGATATAAAATCAACACACAGAAATCCCTTGCATTCATATACACTAACAATGAGAAAGTAGAAAAAGAAATCAAGGAAACAATTCCATTCACCATTGCAACAAAAAGAATAAAATACTTAGGAATATATCTACCTAAAGAAACTAAAGACTTATATATAGAAAACTATAAAACACTGCTGAAAGAAATCAAAGAGGACACTAATAGATGGAGAAATATACCATGTTCATGGATCAGAAGAATCAATATAGTGAAAATGAGTATACTACCCAAAGCAATCTACAGATTCAATGCAATCTCTATCAAGCTACCAGTGGTATTTCTCACAGAACTAGAACAAATAATTTCAAGATTTGTATGGAAATACAAAAAACCTCAAATAGCCAAAGCAATCTTGAGAAAGAAGAATGGAACTGGAGGAATCAACTTGCCTGACTTCAGGCTCTACTACAAAGCCACAGTCATCAAGACGGTATGGTACTGGCACAAAGACAGAAATATAGACCAATGGAACAAAATAGAACGCCCAGAGATAAATCCACACACCTATGGACACCTTATCTTCGACAAAGGAGGCAAGAATATACAATGGAAAACGAAAAAAAAAAAAAAGAATATACAATGGAATAAAGACAATCTCTTTAACAAGTGGTGCTGGGAAAACTGGTCAACCACCTGTAAAAGAATGAAACTAGATCACTTTCTAACACCATACACAAAAATAAACTCAAAATGGATTAAAGGTCTAAATGTAAGACCAGAAACTATAAAACTCCTATAGGAGAACATAGGCAGAACACTCTCCGACATAAATCACAGTAGGATCCTCTATGATCCACCTCCAAGAATACTGGAAATAAAAGCAAAAATAAACAAATGGGACCTAATTAAAATTAAAAGCTTCTGCACAACAAAGGAAACTATAAGCAAGGTGAAAAGACAGCCTTCTGAATGGGAGAAAATAATAGCAAATGAAGCAACTGACAAACAACTAATCTCAAAAATACACAAGCAACTCCTGCAGCTCAATTCCAGAAAAATAAACGACCCAATCAAAAAATGGGCCAAAGAACTAAATAGACATTTCTCCAAAGAAGACATATGGATGGCTAACAAACACATGAAAAGATGCTCAACATCACTCATTATCAGAGAAATGCAAATCAAAACCACAATGAGGTACCATTTCACACCAGTCAGAATGGCTGCGATCCAAAAGTCTACAAGCAATAAATGCTGGAGAGGGTGTGGAGAAAAGGGAACCCTCTTATACTGTTGGTGGGAATGTAAACTAGTACAGCCACTATGGAGAACAGTGTGGAGATTCCTTAAAAAATTGCAAATAGAACTGCCATATGACCCAGCAATCCCACTGCTGGGCATACACACCAAGGAAACCAGAATTGAAAGAGACAGATGTACCCCAATGTTCATCACAGCACTGTTTATAATAGCCAGGACATGGCAACAACCTAGATGTCCATCAGCAGATGAATGGATAAGAAAGCTGTGGTACATATACACAATGGAGTATTACTCAGCCATTAAAAAGAATACATTTGAATCAGTTCTAATGAGGTGGATGAAACTGGAGCCGATTATACAGAGTGAAGTAAGCCAGAAAGAAAAACACCAATACAGTATATTAACACATATATATGGAATTTAGAAAGATGGTAATGATAACCCTGTATGTGAGACAGCAAAAGAGACACAGATGTATAGAACGGACTTTTGGACTCTGAGGGAGAGGGAGAGGGTGGGATGATTTGGGAGAATGGCACTGAAACATGTATACTATCATGTAAGAAACGAATCACCAGTCTATGTTTGATACAGGATACAGGATGATTGGGGCTGGTGCACGGGGATGATCCAGAGAGATGATATGGGGTGGGAGGTGGGAGGGGGGTTCAGGATTGGGAACTCATGTACACCCGTGGCGGATTCATGTCAATGTATGGCAAGATCAATACAGTATTGTAAAGTAAAATAAAGTAAAAATAAAAATTAAAAAAAAATAAAAAATAAAAATTCTCTATTTGGAGACATTTTTTTCTCTCTTCTGAGACTTTCTTTTTTCTTTCCATTTTCCCTCTTCCATCTGCTGTGTTTATGCTTTCTCTGAATTTTCTTCCACTCTAACTAAAGGGATTGTTCCAGAGTTTTCTCTGCTTGCCGTCACCCCATTCACTGTAATCATGGAGACTCGATGACACTTCTCCCTAAGAGGATTCACATCTCTACTTGCATATTTTAGTGACACTAAAAGCTTGGTATATCTAAAACTGAAGTAATTTTTAAAATTTGTCATTAATTAAATGAATATTTCTGGAGCACTTACCAAGTACTCAGCTCTGTATCAGATTCTGGAACTATGAAACAGATTCTTGCTTTCAAAAGGCTAATGAGCCTTCCAACATGTATCCCTTTTCCTTGTTCCCTATTGTCATAAAAGCACCATCAACCTCTGAACTATCTAGACTCAACATCCCTGGCTTGCTCTAGTTACTTTCCTCCGACTCTTGCTCTTCATGTCCAAATAGCTTCCTGAAGCCGTGTTTCCAGTTGTTTGCTTGGTTTTCATCTCTGTTGTCTACGCTTTAATCATGTTTGACACACTCAGATGTACTTTTTATTACCACCAAACCTCTGAACTTCTGGTCCGTCTTATAACCTGTCGCTTGTTCAATCTCGCTAAAGTAGATTTCCTGGGTTCACCCTCACGGTTTACCCTCACAAGTGCAGGTGAACACCAATCACAAGATTTAACAACACTTTAACACGAGCCCTAGCCAGTGAGAGCAGGGGTCAGACGGGCTCTAGCTGATGAGATGGAAGCAAGGAAACCTGACCATACCAGGCTCTCGCACCTTCCCAGGGCTCCGCACCCCCGCCCTGAGCCAGACTGGTTCTCCAGCAGAGGCGTGGTCTCGCACAGCCAGCCAGCCAACGGTCCCATCTTCTTGGTTCTCATCTGACTACGGAGTGCGGGAGCCGAGTTGGGAGACCCTGCCCCCCGGGGACCCCTGCCCCAGGACAGTGAGCTGGGGGGCCTGGGGCAAGAGTGCATGGGCGGGTCACCTGAGAAGGGGCAACAGCTGGCTCTGATGGAACAGGAGAGAAGGGCCACTGATAATTCTAGATCTTCTTGTTTCTGGAGCTGAAAGTGTCCTCTGACATCATTTTCTCCTCTGCTTCCTTCCTATCCTGCCCTGTCAACCTTCATAGGCTTTTTATTTGCACATGAAATGGCAACCCACTCCAGTACTCTTGCCTGGAGAATCCCACGGACAGAGGAGCCTGGTGGGCTACAGTCCCACTGGGTCGCAAAGAGTCGGACACGGTTGAGTGACTTCACTTTCTTTTCTTTCTATCCCTTCTTTTACACTCAAAATCCCTTCAGAGCAAAGATACTCCCCTTTATCTCCAGAACATAGCATATTTTCCTGAAGTTCAATAACCTCAGATATGCAGATGACACCACCCTTATGGCAGAACGTGAAGAGGAACTAAAAAGCCTCTTGATGAAAGTGAAAGAGGAAAATGAAAAAGTTGGCTTAGAGCTCAACATTCAGAAAACGAAGATCATGGCATCTGGTCCCATCACTTCATGGGAAATAGATGGGGAAACAGTGGAAACAGTCACACTTTATTTTTCTGGTCTCCAAAATCACTGCAGATGGTGACTGCAGCCATGAAATTAAAAGAGGCTTATTCCTTGGAAGGAAAGTTATGAGCAACCTAGATAGCATATTCAAAAGCAGAGACATTACTTTGCCCACAAAGGTCCATCAGTCAAGTCTATGGCTTTTCCATGTATGGATGTGAGAGTTGGACTGTGAAGAAAGCTGGGTGCCAAAGAATAGATGCTTTTGAACTATGGTGTTGGAGAAGACTCTTGAGAGTCCCTTGGACTGCAAGGAGATCTAACCAGTCCATTCTAAAAGAGATCAGTCCTGGGTGTTCTTTGGAAGGAATAATGCTAAAGCTGAAACTACAGTACTTTGGCCACCTCATGCGAAGAGTTGACTCATTGGAAAAGACTCTGATGCTGGGAGGGATTGGGGGCAGGAGGAGAAGGGGACGACCGAGGATGAGATGGCTGGATGGCATCACGGACTCGATGGACGTGAGTCTGAGTGAACTCCAGGAGATGGTGATGGACAGGGAAGCCTGGCGTGCTGCCATTCATGGGGTCACAAAGAGTCGGACACGACTGAGCAACTGAACTGAACTGAAAGACACCCTCAAAATATACCTTTTAGATAATGCTTTTATGACTAAATCCTGTTATTTAATGATGTGTTTCCATAGCCCTAAAACAATGGCTATTCCTAGCTTGAAAAGCAAAGATGGGGAGGAGGGGCGGGCGGTTTCCGCAGGGGCCGCCATTATCTGGCCACAGCAGTCCTGCTCTACGTCATCTTTCACTTTTGCCTCGTGCAGTGAGCGCCTAAATTTTCTAGTCACTGTTTTCAAAAATTCCCGTAATCCTCTGCTTCAGTGAATTTGTTTTACTGTTTTCACAAATAATTTTTTCCCATGTTCAAAATCTATTTCCTCCTTTAGGCCTAAGTGACTTACTATCAATTAAACACTTTCCTAATCTCTTCCCGCATGAATTTTTCTTTTCCTTCTAGGAACTTATATCCCTTTACCTTGCTAACAATATTACTATATTAATACTTAATATTATAAGCATTTATGAACAGCATTTATTGCACATTTGGTCTTTTAAAAGCTTAATAATGTAATATATTTACAAGTATGAGATCTTTTTCTAAATACAATGAGAAATATACCTTTTTATAGTTTAGCAATTTACTTAAGGGAAAATGTGTTTACAAGCAAGTGCTGAAATACTGAGAGAAGTTCCAACTGCTATTTTTGTTGAATCTGGCTAAATAGCACAGCATGTTCTAGCAAAGTAAACTGCTATAGACCCCTATTCAATTTAGATTGATTCTTTCACCTCTTACTTCTAAAGTAAAGCTGGCTACAGAATTTTAGCTCTAAGAAATAATCTGGTACAACCTTTACAACTGGAGTAGAATAACAACTGTCCCTCTTGCCACAAAAAACAACATATACTTAAAAGGAATATAATGTTATTTGATTTGATTTTTTGGCAATCACTGCAGATGGTAAAAAGTAATAATTAGACATTAGGTGGGGCAAAACGTATCTTGCATCACAGACAACCGATGCAACATTTGACTAGTTGGTGGGTTGAACTCTTCCAGCTTCTTAATTGCACCTCAGTGCTCCTCTCAATTTTGAACAGTGCAACCCTGAGTACACTTTTATTTGAAGAACCCATCCAGGTTGCTTAAATTTCCCTGGGATTGATTTTGCAGTATCTGAAGCACAGGTAGTAGTCAGTTCTGTGTGCACACAGAAAAAAATCTTGAATTGATTTAAAATAAACCAGGTCAGTGTAGATCAATTTAGGCCATGACAACCCATGAGGAGATGTAAATTAGGATTCTCCTACTGAGACGGAAAAAGATTCCATCAAATCTTCTCTAAGAAAAGTCTGAAAATGTATCTTAAAAGGGACAGCTATAAAAACCTCAAGATTCCTGTAGCATTTTGAATAAGAGGAAATGAAAGAAAGGGTAGGGGATAAAAAAACATTTCAACAATGGATTTCCCAATATATAGCCTAGTGTCTTCATTTTCTGTATTAATCTTTTTAGGGGGAAAAGCACCATTGGAAGAGCAAATTTAAAATGCAATGTACTAATGACTTTATGACAACTGCATTTGCCAATCATAATTTCTCCTGCAAAAGTGATAAAGGACAGTGTTCGTTTCCGAAAAGAATGGAAAGCACTGTACTTGGATTCTTGCATATACTCTTTCCGATGAGTGACATGCTTACTAGACAGCTTGTTAGTCAAACCTGGAAAACCAAAAAGTAACAGCAAGTCCATGAAGCCAGTGTGCCAAAACCTGGAGCCGACTTTGAGGGTCCCACTGCTCCTGCAAAGTGACTGCCTCACAGATGTCGTAAGAAAGCGCTGTGCCATGTCAACAATCTCACCTTAGAAACAGAATGTGGACAGTGACTTTATGACTTCTTTTGATCCACTTCCCTGCAGCACAATGAGCTGCTCCCTATAATTTCTCTTACCAAACAAAAGTGAATTCCCCATTCTGAGGACCTCAGGAATAAGCGACCTGATTTTATAACTCTATTGTGTAACTTTAGGACCATTAGATTGTAAGGAGCTCAGTCAGGGCAGATCCATCGGCAGACTGCGTTTCAGTTTGTGTGGAAGTAGAGATTACCCAGGGTAAGGACGTTAGTGTGGCTCTGCCACTAACCAGCTGGGTGTCATAAGGCTTCTTGGGCCTCACTTTCCTTATCTCAGCCTCACATTTGAGCCTCTGTTGCCTTGTCTGAACTCACTAAGCCCTGGTTTCCTTACTTGACTTATTCATCATAGTCAGCCTGCTCAGTTCTTTCACTGTTTCACTTTATAAAAACCAATGCTCAGTTTTAATTCCATAAGCCAAGAAATAAAGGCCAATGTTGTAAAACATAAATACCTCAGACAATGTGACATAGACTTCAGAACAAGGAATATTACCAGGGCTAAAAATAACATTACAAAATAATGGAAAAAATTAATTCACGAAGAATAAAAAATAATCCTAAATGTCCATGGACCTAAGAATACATGAAGCAAACAATAATGGAACTGAAAAGAGAAAAAAGATAAACCCATAATTTGGATTTGAAGTATCCATAATACCTAGGCATTTCTGCAATTCTTTTTCAGTAATTATTATAACAAGTAGACAAAAAATCAATAAGGATATCAGAGCCTGAAACAGCACTATCAACCAACTTTATATAATTAACAAATTAATAATTTGCAGATGATACCACTCTAATGGAAAGCAAAGAGGAATTAAAGAGCCTCTTGATGAAGATGAAAGAGAAGAGTGAAAAAGTTGGCTTAAAACTCAACATTCAAAACACTAAAATCATGACATCTTATTCCATCACTTTATGGCAAATAGATAGGGAAAAAGTGGAAGCAGTGACAGATTTTATTTTTTGGGGCTCCAAAATCACCGCAGATGGTGACTGCAACTGTGAAATTAAAAAACGCTTGCTCCTTGGAACAAAAGCTATGACCAACCTAGATAGCATATTAAAAAGCAGAGACATCAGTTTGCCAAGAAAGGTCTGAATAGTCAAAGCTATAGTTTTTCCAGTAGCCATGTATGGATGTGAGAGCTAGTCCATAAAAAAGGCTGAGTACCAAATAATTGATGCTTTTGAACTGTGGTGTTGGAGAAGACTCTTGAAAGTCCCCTGGACTGCAAGGGGATCAAGCCAGTCAATCCTAAAGGAAATCAACCATGAACATTCATTGGAAGGACTGATGCTGAAGCTCAGTACTTTGACCAAGTGATGCGAAGAGCTGACTCTTTGAAAAGACCCTGATGCTGAGAAAGATTGAGGGCAGGAGGACAAGGGGGCGACTGAGGATGAGACGGCTGGATGGCGTCCCTGACGCAATGAACATGGGTTTGAGCAAACTTCCGGAGATAGTATAGGGCAGGGAGGCCTGGAGCACTGCAACCCATGCAACGGCAGAGTCAGACACAACAGTGACTGAACAACAACGACAAGACTGTAAAAATCATAAATAGCTTATTCTAAGTTAAATCGCTCAGTTGTGTCCGACTCTTCGCGACCCCATGGACTGCAGTCCACCAGGCTCCTCCGTCCATGGGATTTTCCAGGCAAGAGGACTGGAGTGGGGTGCCATTGCCTTCTCCTCATAAATAGCTTATTCTAAGTTAAATCGCTCAGTCGTGTCTGACTCTTTGCAACCCCATGGACTGTAGCCTAAGGATCCTCTGTCTAAGACTACCAAAGTAACCCTTAAATTAGAAAGCAGCAGCAAGGATATCCTGCTTGAAAAATCTCCAAATACTTAGAATTAAACTGTATACTTCTAAAGAACCCATGAGTCAAAAGAGGCAGTCACATGGGTAATTTCAATTGAAAACAAATAAAATGTGTAGAATGCAGTTAAAGCAGTGCTTAGAGGGAAATGTGTAACATTAAGTGCTTATATCAGAAAGCAGAATGTCTCAAACTGATGAGCTAAGCTTCCACTTTAAGAAACAGGTAAAAGAAAGGAAAAATTAAACCCTAACAGGTAAAAGGAAGTATAAGTATATGCACAATAATAAATGAAATTGAAAGTGGAAATAACATAAGAATAAATGGAAACCAAATGCCTTATGTTCTTTGCAAAGATCAATAAAAATGATGAACCTCTAGCCAAACTCACCCAACAAAAATTAAAACAAAAAATGGAAGATACAAATTGGTAACATCAGAATGAAAAGGGAAACATCACAGATTCTACAGCAATAAAAAGGTAACAATCAAGTATTACAAAAAATTTAATGCTCGTAAATTCAACAGCTTAGATTCAAAAGGCAAATTCCTTGAAGTCAAAAACTGTAAATATCAAAGTTCATTCAAGAAGAAATGATACAATATGACTACTCAAATAAATGCAAAGGAATGGAATTTCATAGTTAAATTTCTTCCAAGAAAGGAAATACCCAATGAATTCATTAATTAATTCTCTCTAACCTTTATGGAAGAAATAATGCCAATTCTACAGAAATTCTTCATGAAATTATCATTTCCCCATTTATGTTACAATGCTACAGCAGTGAGCCTGGATACCACCCCACAGCTTATGCAGGCTGCTTTTATTCCTTGATATCCACAGTGTAACTAAACCCATGGAAGTCTCTACCATACTGAGCTTCACTCACTTTTGTTCATTTCTTTTGTAGTTTTGATTTATGAATATGCTTTTCTTGTTTTTTTTTGGTATGAGTATAAATTTTTTATTTTAAAAACTATTTTTATATCCTTCCTATGTGTTTGGAGCAGTTAGAAGAGACGATATGCTCTGAATCTTAAAACATGACCTTGCTGTACTGG